>NC_053028.1:332560917-332647442 GCF_003073215.2 Triticum urartu | reverse complement strand
GCGCTACATCTATTCTTTTTCTCGGATCGTTTTCTTCTAATCGTTCCGATTCTTTTCTTCTCTAAACCGTTCCGGTTTTCTAGATCGGTTTTTCGTTCGGTTTTTCTTCTCCGAAACCCTAGATCGGATTTGTTTTCTTCTCCGATTTAGTTGCCTTTGGACCATTCGCCGGACCGTTCGTCCTAACGAACGTGATCACCGGATTCTTCTAGGTTAACGACGTCCGTTCGTTTAACCGTTCTTCTTTTTCTTTTCGTCGGATTTATTCCGCGATCGTGATCTCAGATCCGATCTTCTTTCTAGTCTTTCTTTTCGCTCGTTTATCGGAATCAGGTGATTCAAGCGCCTGGAGTTTCGTCTCGAAACCGCCGTTCCGTCTAATCGACTTGAACAAGCTTTTGTTACAGTAAAATTTTGACCTAGATTCAACTTGCTAGAACCGAGTTGTTTTCTTCCGCCGTTTGTTTTTCGTTCTTTCTTGCAACCGGAGTTCTTAAGTTGAACTACCTGGTTCGATCTCTTTTTCGAGTTTTACTTGTGCATTAGATGAGTACTTATTGTATGCTTGTTGTTTGTCTGCGATAGATTACCCGGATTGCGCCGCTTGTTACTTCGAATCCCTAGGACTCGCGGATCATCAGCAAGGCAAGTAACACTTTGATCATACCTTTTCTACAACCCAGTTTTATTGCATTAGATCAATCCTCACACATTGCATGATTAGGATCTAATTAAATTGTGGGATGGGAAGTAGATGAGGTAGTACCTATTACCTGTATTATTATGAGACCTTTGGGAGTTACTCTACGTTTGCTTATATTGCCATGCTTTGCTAGTAGACGTGGATTGGGTGAGTGATATCCATGACAGATGTGAGATTGATAATTTTAATGGTTTATCTAAGGTGGCAACTTAAACACACATCTGGGTGGATTGAGGCACCTGATGTCTATCAGGACTTGCCTATTTTTTTTTGGACTGCCACCCAGGCTCAAAGGGATCATAAGATCTTTCATGCTAGAAACTTCCGTGTGCAGCCACAAGCCATTATGGGCTCTGGCATAGTTGACTAAGTAGTGCGAACTCTTACGGGGTGGACTAGCAGATGTAGGGGATGTAGGTGTACCGGTCTACCCCACATGTAAGGTGCTAGTGCTTCTGAAAGACTATGTCTCGGTCATCCGTTTCTCAAACACCATGTAGTGCGAGAAACCAAACGGAGGCGATCGAGTCTTGTGGGGAAAAGTGCGCAATCTCTGCAGAGTAACAAACTAATCATGATTAGCCGTGTCCCCGGTTATGCACAACTTGAGTATCTAGTACTTGAATATCATTGTGAATCTCAACATGTTACCTCTAATTAATGTTATTGGGTTTTAATTACTTTTAATTGGGATTGAGAATGCTGTCAACCATTCTCAATGTTTCACAACCACCATGATAGTAAATAAAATTTATTCCTTTGCAGTAGGGAAAAATTGGCTTTACGCAAAAACTGTAACCATAGAGCTTTCCACCAGCCATATATGCATATAGTATAGCTGTTTCATTCCATTACTCTCTATGTGTTACTTTGCCAGCATATTCCATGTGCTGACCCGTTTTCGGGCTGCAACGTTAATGTTGCAGACTTTTCAGACGACGATTGAGGTGCGTTTAGGTCGTGGCCCTATACTCAGTGATGCCGCTGGAGTTGATGGACCCATTTATCTTCCAAGTCTTCCGCTGTTATCTTTAAAATATGGCCTTAAGTCATATTTATTGTAATAAGTTCTTTTTCAGCCATCGATGTAATAAGTGTGTGATTGCAACTCTGCTATAAAACCTCGATGTACTGTGTGGTGTCAGCATTACTGATCCAGGGATGACACTGTAGCACAGTAGACGTGATCCATTCGGGTCAGGTCGCTACATCGATTTGTCTACTTTTTAGTAAAAGTCATGCCGAAATTTTCCGTGAATTTCGGCATGACTTGTGCTACAAACTAGGACATATCGAGTGCCTGGGATTTGTCGCACCGGGAAGGAGTCAACATTCCTGCAAAGCATAGGTCTTTTTTATGTCATTATTCATTTTATTAGGTATAGAATTAATTGAATAGATTTAATCGTAAGAACTAGTTGAATTAATAGAACTAGTTGAACATGTCACATTTGTTGTTTTTTTAGTTAAAGAAAATTTTCCCGCATCCTTGTCGTGGAGTCGGCGAAGGACACCCGCGTCACCAGATGGGCCATTTCTGGGACTGGGCTCCATCGGGGTGGTACTGGGAGGCGCTACCTACCAGGGGGCGCAGGTTGGTGAGGAGCCAGCCTGTCATTGACCCGAGCCTTCTTTGGTGGCGGTCGCGTGGGCCAGTGATGGTCCAGAGGCTCGAGGACCCCGCGGAGGTGGTGCATCACCATGTTAGTGAGGACGACGCGCATGTCCATCGCTACTTGTTTGCGTCGGAGCACAGGTTCTCCAATACCTGGCAGGTTCTCCAAGGATCTCACTGGAGCTATGATCCTGTGATGGTTCCTTCTCTTTGGGTGTCCACCACCCGCGCCGATACCCGTCGTGCGCTAGGGTTTTAGTTGTATTAGTGATGTTATATGTATGATACTATTTGGGATGTATTAGTGATAATATTCGACGATGTACGAACGCATGAGATGATTTACTTTTGCTTATTGAATGCATGCTAATTTGAATACTAATTTATTTTACGATTTGGTTTTCCTTATTGAATGCTCATGTCAATATGAGTCCTATAAGATATTTTGAGTGTCCTGGTAGTTGTCTTTGATCGATTTTCAATTTATGTTTTAACTATGAACATAGGAAATGTCTGACAATGAAAAGGATTTCGGTATTTGCAAATACTGTGAAGATGAGCGCGTCCTGTGCGACGGGATCTTCCTATATGATGATAGGCGCTTCAGCATCAAGCTGGACGTGAACTTCGAAGTGCATATAGTAAGTCACAATGACAAGTCTTTTTTTGTAATTAAGCATGACATCTGCTTCATTTGCTTCAACTTATAATTTAAATTTTTTACTATTCTACTAGCGTATCCCCTGCCGTGCAAGAGTTTTTGTATTGGATAAGATAGGTTTCAGTCGTACTATGGAGGTAAAGAAAGTTTACTTGAAGACCGAGCATGGTTGTATTTTCCATGAAAAATTATACAACGCAGACGACTACACCTATTTTGGATCCAAAACTTGGCGAGCACTATGCAAGACTTATGCATTTGAGCCTGATATGGTTATCAACTTTGATATTCATCCAGAAGATGATATCGAAGGTAATATCGACATCTGGGTCAATGTGAAGACGCCTCCAGTTATACCATTATGTGAGTTTCTCAACCATATTTATGTCTTTGATATTGTTTATTCAAAAATAGTTGACAACTAATTTCTATTGTCAGCTTATTTCCGTTCAAGCAAACATGTCGAGCGCTTGGTAGACATGACCTACTACTGTCCCGGGGCTGAACTAAACTACGAGGAACTAAGTCATCATATTTCATGGCTTGAGGATCTTGATATTGTCAAGACAAATTTTCTTCCTGCACATAGAAATGTTAGTAATGAAAACGTGCGACCAATAGTGTTCGTAATGAACTACGGTCACATCTATTTAGGAAAGATGGTAATATTTTTACTATTTGTCCTCAGTGCATCTTTTGCATAGATTATTTTAAGATAAACTTCATTGCTAAGTATTTTACTATGCGATGTTCTTCAACAGGGACTCCCGATGAATGTTGTGCCTCATGGGATCGAGACTAAAGGTAACATGAGTATTGTTAGCTTACGGCCAAGATATCCTACAATGCACTTTAGTGCATTTAGGATTTCTAATAGTGAGAAATTCTTAATAGTGAAAGACTGGACCAAATTTGTGATGGAGGAGTGCAGAGAAGTACTAGGGCCAGCAATAAGAAGCGCAGCCCATGATTAGGAGACAGGTTCATCTGCATGCTCCAACTTGATGAAGGAGGAGAGCTACACATGTTTTATGTTATTTTACCTGAGAGAGAGCAGCAGGAGTGATTAGTTAGCTAGAAATGAGTTTGAAGATGATGATGTGCTACACTATGACTATGATGATTAAATAGCTAGTGTTGGTGGTAATGACTATGATGATTATTATTAGCTAGTGTTGGTGGTGATTAGATAGCTACCGCATCTAGTGTTGGTGGTGATTAGCTAGCTAGAATGAGTTTGATCGGATGATGTGCTACACTATGACTATGGTGATTAAATAAATACTTTTGGTGGTAATGACTATGATGATGATTAAATAGCTTGTGCTGGTGGATTAGATTCAGCTGGAGGCAACATGTGGTGCACATCGAAAGTACTACTAGTCCAAACTGGATCAAGTTTGGATTAGTAGTATACTTTTGACATGCACCACATATTGCCTCCACTTGAACCTAATCCACCTTCATTTGACACACTGTTTTCGACATAATGATATAAATCTCAGAATTGGTATTGTACCAAAATTTGTATAACGGCGTATAAATACACTAAAAATAAAAAAATGAAAAAAGAATACTAGTAGCGATGGATAGTAAACATGCTGCAACTAGCTAGATTAGCAGCAGCGCGGGAGAGAACAAGCGCTGCCGCTATGTGTCTTAGCAGTAGCGCGTGTCGCACGCGCTACTGCTATGTAATAGCTGTAGCGTAGCACGGCAGCCCGCGCTACTAGTGGGCATTAAACCCGCGCTACTACTAGGGTTTTCCCTACTAGTGCTAGCATGAGTAGGAGTTGTTTGAGCCCTGATGTGCCTACTCATTCATGCTTGTTTTCATGCCTGCTACTTCTTAGAGTTGAGTCAGGTCTGATTCATCGGGGATGAATTGGAATGTGGTGAACATGTCTTACTGTTGAGAGCTAAGTGTGTGAACCCGATTTGGTAAAGGTAGCGGTGAGAGGTCATGTAGGAGTACATGGTGGGTTGTCTCATTGAAACGGTCCTCAGGAACTGAGTTTTATGTCTCGACTTATTAATCAACCTGGTCTCTGTCCAGGAGTTGCAACTAGTTTCTCATGTTTGTAGGTAGTGCTAGTAGTCTACCAAGTGGCACCCGGTACAGGTGGGCTTGGGAAAGACTAGGTGCAGTGGCACGGTGTACCAAGCATTGCCCGTTTGGTTGGCTTGGGAACCCTGCTCACATTGTTTGGGGCCGTGAGTGACACCCCAGATGGATATCCTTGCAGATGGAACCTGAATAGGCGATAAACCTGGACTAGACACTTGTGTGGTTAGTCAGGTCGTGGCCAACTCCCTCGCTAGGCTTCTGCTTGAAGGTTGCCGAGATACACATCGTTTACATGGTGGTAATTGGCGAGAGCGTGTGTGAAGAAGTACACCCCTGCAGGGTTAACATCATCTATTCGAATAGCCGCGTCCGTGGTAAAGGACTCCTGGGTTGCCTGTATAGTTCATAGACAAGGGAAAGTGGATACTCTAAAATGTGCAAGATAAGCGTGAGTGCTATGGATGGCCTTCTCGTAGGGAGACTGGAGCGGATCCATAGTGGTGTAAAGAGTTACCAGCAGTTGTAGTTTAGGATAGCCACTAAGTCAAAGCTGGCTTGCTGCAATTAAACTCCACCACCCCTTTGTTGATACCGATGCATATGTAGATAGTTCTAATGTAAGTCTTGTTGGGTACAGTTGTACTCACGTTTGCTTAAATTATGTTTTTGTATAGAGACTTCAGTCTCGCTAGTAGTTCCACGTGGAATTCGACGTTTAACTTGTTACCTCAGCTATGATCTTGTACCCTTTGGAGGGTCTTGTAGATAGATAGGCTTACTAGCCTTCTCTCTTTTCAAATGTCTGTACTCATACATGTTTATGCTTTCGCATGTGCATGTTGCTTGTATGACTTGAATGCTCGGTCATCAGACCCATGTTTGTAATATCTGGCTCTTCGGGGCCTAATGAATAATACTTTGAGTCATAGAGTTATGTTGTGATGCCATGTTGTATTTGCACATACCGAGCATATTGTGTGTATGTTATTGAAATGCTTGGTATGTGTGGGATCCGACAACCTAGTTGTTTATTCTTGGTAGCTTCTCTTATGGGGAAATGTCTCCTAGTGCTTCCACTGAGCCATAGTAGCTTGCTATTGCTCTGAAACACTTAGGCTGGCCACATGTGTCCTTCTTCGTTCCCGTGTCTGTCCCTTCGGGGAAATGTCACGCGGTGTCTACCGGAGTCCTGTTAGACTATATAGCCCGGATTCTCCAGTGTCCTGTTAGCCCAGCAGCTACGGCCCGTATTCACTCGCTGATGACCGGCACGTTCGTTGCTGGGTCATGTATGCATGTCCCTATAAGTTAGTGCCACTTTGGGTTTACGACTAGTCATGTCAGCCCGAGTTCTCTGTCATATGGATGCTAGAGACACTATCATATACGTGAGGCAAAATGCGAAAACAGTCCCGGGCCAGGTAAGGTGGCACCCATGGGAATACCGTGTGTGAGGCCGCAAAGTGATATGATGTGTTACATGCTAGATCGGTGTGACTTAGGATTGGGGTCCTCATAGCTTTGGTATCAGAGCCTAACTGCATGTAGGATTACCAAGCCGAACTGGTCGAAGTCGAGTCTAGAAATGCTTTAGTTATATAAGGGGATTGATTGAGGAAGGGAACGTAAGGCTCTTTTTACTCCTTTACCTTATGCCTTCTTATCTGAGTCATCGTCTTCTCTTATATGGGGATTAAGAACTAGGCTTTCTCTTCTTTCTATCAGGATCACGTGTTACTAATCCATAGCCTTATAGGATTGATGGATTGAAGCCTCACTTCAATTTCTAGTACTTCCGTATGTTGACAGTTGATCTCGGAACCCTGTTATTGTGATGTTGAGTGGTTATGCCACCATTTTGCAGGATGTCTCAAATCTTTTTGAGCATTTGCTGCCGATATGCTGTCCGAGTTATACCAGGTTTCTAAACAGTCTTATGCACTTGCAAATTCTTTCTCCCTGTTCCGACGTCCCTTTTGGCCAGATTAACCACACTAATCAGTGTGTTGAGGTACTCCATTGCCTCAATGTATATGTTGAAGCTATTGTTATTACACTAGGGTATCTTAGAGAAGCACCCAGTAATCTAGCTCTGATTTGAATTCCTAGTGTGTTGATTCCGGTCATCATTCTCGAACGCATCCTGTGATGCCACTTAGTTAGTAGGCATTCTATTCCTGGGTTCTTGAACCCAAGATTCACTCTACTTACTTCGTGTAGATAGTGTTTGCTCGTTCCTTTAGGATATTAGTAACACTACAAAAAAAGACACATCCATGACATTTTGGGCTGAACGAAAACAAATTCTGTCATACTTATGACACTTCTATGACGATAATTATGACAAAACCCGGTATCATGACAAAAAATCATGATAGAAAATGGGCTTTTCGTCCTGGGCGGGCCGGAGACGCAGCTGCATGACATTCTTTGGGCCGTCCATGATGGAAACAACCATTGTAGAAGCGAGGGCGAGGAAAATATCGGGGTGTTCCCGGTAACGGTGGATGGTCGGGGCCGAGCGATGCACGGAGGTTTGCGCATTTCTCTCTTACATGCACGCGCGTGTGTGCGAGGCGTTGGGCTCTAACTAAACGCGAGTGAGGCGTTCGCCTACTGAACCTGAGCGATAGCACTGCAGGCTACGCGTTACTGAACCCGAGCGATCGATCGATGGCTGTTAACTAAACCCGATCTAGCGATTCCTTCGCTACTGCTGCTAACTGAAGCCGATCGATGCTGCCTCTAGATGAATAGTGAGCGTTGCTAGGGGGGTGGATGAACAGTTCCCGGTGGGGGTGGATGAACAGGAGCCCGTGGTGTTGCCTCTGGATGAACAAGACCTCGATCGATCGAGCCGGTTGGGGCTGGATGAACAGGACCCCGTAGAGGGCTGGATGAACAGGACCACCCCGTGGAGGGCTGGATGAACAGGACCACCCCGTGGAGGGCTGGATGAACAGTAGATGGTGGAGGGTTGGATGAATAGTAGCCCGTGGAGGGGTGGTTGAACAGGAGCCCGTGGAGAGGGCTGGTTGAACAGTAGTCAGTGGAGTAGCGTGCGGTGGAGGCTGGATGAACAAGAGCCCGTGGATGAACAGTCGTAGGTGGAGGCTGGAGGAGGTCAACGGTGGATGAACAGTGGCCCGTGGAGGCTGGAGGGGTCGACGGTGGAGATGAACAGTATCATGTGGAGTCCCGTTTTGTGCTACGGCACACCCCTCCCGATGAATAGGACCCCCGTTTCGACCGTAGGAGGTCCGTTTCCTCCGTTTTGCGGTACGCCAGACCCCTCCCGATGAACATGATCTCGTTTCGACCGTGGTCAGTTGAACACAAGGCCGTTTCCTCCGTTCTGCGGTATGCCAGGCCTCGTTTCCATCGGCTGTTCCGTCCAAGCCCTCCCGATGAACGCGACGATGCATTCCATTCCGACCCAGCCGGTTGGCTCCCCATGAACACGACGACGACGCAGTTTCTCTGTTCCGACCCAGGCATGTACACGAGCCCTGGCCGTACGTATGCGCTAGTTGGCGTTTGAGACCCTACCCGTATGTACGTATGTAGCCGTATTTTCTTTCTTGCACACTAGTCGTTGTACGTATGTGTACATGCTACATGCTCGCCTCTACTACGACACGTGCGCGCTCTACATCGACCAGTATGTACGTACACGTTCACGACCAGAATGACAATGCTACGTACGCTTCAACCAGGTGGGTCCCGACTGTCAGGAACTTCCTTGCATGCGAAGATATAGCTGGTGGGTCCCAGCAGTCACGGGGGCGAATCATTTTTTTTGCCTGGATGCACTTCCTTGCGTGCAAAGATGTAGCTGGTGGGTCCCAGCAGTCAGGGGGGAAACGTTTTTTCACGAAATACGGTGGCCCGTCCGGTGGGTCCCCACTGTCAGGTGTAGGAATAATTATTTTGCGGGTAATAAGGAGGCACTTCCTTGCGGCTGCCGTGGACCCAGCTGTCAGCCTCCCCACGTACAGTACTCTTCCGATGGAAGTCGGTCGTTGACCACATTGACCACGCCGCGCTGAGAGCACCAAGGCGGTGGACGACGGCGAGGCCTAGGAAGGGGATGACGCGGAGCCAGGGAAGACGCGACAGTGGATGCCCACGCGGAGAGGAGTACGAGGGTTCACTGTTTCGGCTGCGTGTGAGGCTGCCGTCGCCGCAGAATAACAGGGGGTGTGGGTAAGAAGAGGGATGGCATGGCCAATGGTGGGAGTAGTAGGGGGCGGTGAGGCCTCCGCGGCATCACACCCAGCCATGGGAGGCAGGAGCACGCGGCACGACCGACACTGGTTTGGGCGGCTGGAGCAAGAAGACCAGAGGTTGAAGAAGCACTATGGCCGTTGGATGGACATTGTACGGTCACTGCAGCTAGAATCGTTCATATTGACTAAGTTGACAAAGCCCTCCATCCCCGTCAACTTAGTAGGCCCACAAGTCAGCCTCCCACCAAGGTGGGTCCCAGCTAGCAGGGGGAGTATTCATTTTTTTCTGCGTAATATGGAGGCACTTTCGGTGGGTCCGAGCTGACAGAGGGGGGAACGTTTTTTTCACGAAATACGGTGGGCCATCCAGTGGGTCCCAGCAGTCAAGGGGGAAAACGTTTTTTTCACAAAATACGGTGGCCCGTCCGGTGGGTCCGTACTGTCAGGTGGAGGAATCATTATATTCCGCGTAATAAGGAGGCACTTCCTTGCTGCGGGCGTGGACCGAGCTGTCAGCCTTTCCACATACAGTACACTTCCGATGGAGGTCATTCCTTGACCACGCTGACCACGCCACATGCGTCCATGGGCGTGGTGTGTCCCCATTCTTAGCCTCTCACGTGCAGTCATCTTCCGATGACTCTCGGTTGTTCACCACATTGACCACACCGTGCCAAGCGCACCAAGGCCGATGGATGATGGCGAGGCCCCAGACTAGAATGACCCGGAGATGGGGAAGACGGGGCAGTGGAGTCGCAGATGGAGAGGAGGGAAACTTGACTGGATCGAGTGTGCGACAGCACAACCGCGGTGCCGCCCACGGGAGACAGGAGCAAGAACAGAGGTTGAAGAAGGAGCACGGCTGTTGGATTAACATCCAATGGTCCAGCTGCTAGAATCATTTCTTGATTAAGTTGACAAAGCCATGCGTACACGTCTGCTCAGTAGGCCCACAAGTCAGCCAACAAATCTGACGGGTCCCAGCTGTCAATGGGAGGAATAATTTTTTTCGCATAACAAGGAGGCACTTCCTTCCGTGCGAAGATACAGCCGGTGGTTCCCAGCTATCAGGTGGAGGAAACATTTTTTTCAGCTTAATAAGGAGGAACTTTCCATGTGTGCGACCATGGACCTCGTGGGTCCCAGCCGTCAGGCTCTCCACGTGCAGTCCTCTTCCGATGACTCTCGTTTGTTGACCATGCCGCACCGAGCGTAGCGAGGCGGTGGACGACGGCGAGGCCCTGGACGGTAACGACTCAGAGATGGGAAGACGCGGCAGTGGAGTCGCAGATTGAGAGGAGGAAAAGGTTATAACTGGTTCTGGTGCGGCGTGGGGCTGCAGTCGGTGGAGAATAACAGGAGGTGTGGAGGGGTGGAGGGATAGCCTGGCCGGCGGTGGAGTAGCGCTTCGCAACAATGCGTGCTAAGCAGAGCCGCTAGCCGCCGGAGGCCGGACTAGGCGGTCCAGGCGACGCTGGAGGAAGAAGATGACAAATTGAAGGTGCATGCCGGCCGTTGGATATAAATCCAATGGCTGTGGATGTCATAATCATTTGTTGACCAAGTTGACAATGCCCTGCGTAGGCTTCGACCTATTGGCCCACATGTCAGCCTACAAAAATGTGGCATATATTTAACCCATGTTTTCTAGAATGTACAGTCCATTTGCTGGGCTGGGTGAACAAATAATTCCGCGTCAATGCGGCCCATTTTTATTTTCTGAGGAATCCTAGCCCATTTGCACTTCCTTCAAATACACGAATTAGCTGGGCTCGTTATATATATAATGTTATGCTAGAAGGAGCAATTAATATCGAAAAATAAACCGGGGAGGCACATTTTTTATATACATAATTAACAAATTAGCGAGTCATTGCTCAAAATAAAAATGAGCGCGTTATTATTACATTGGTCCTTAAAATCTTCGCAAGATTTTGTACGCAATCACCAGGATTTTCCTTGCCAGTGAGTCAAAAACAACCAGGATTTTCCTTGCCAACTTCTGTTAAACATTTACTTTTATAAGTTAAGAACACGTGGGATGTTTTTATAATGTATATATAAGTCTTTATAAAATATACGATAATAGTAATAATATAAATATATATAATGTGGTTAAAAAATACATTGGACTGCCGATCTTTAAGAAAAAGCCCATAGGCTGGTATGGACCTCAAAAAATAAGTTCAAACCACTATCACCGTATGTCGGGGCTACGCATGTTAAAATACAAAACCTAGGCCTAGCTGATATTTGTTCGCCCTCTAGAAAAAATGATACCATATCCCCGAGCGAACTGGATTAAAGAGGGAGCCGACGGCATGACTGAAGAAGCACATCAGGAGCGATTTTTTTTTCAGTGGATGACTCTCGATGGCGTTCTTTTGCTTGCATCTGCACCATACAACTTGTATTTTTAGCCTCCCAGTCCATGGTGGACCAGCAGCCCATTTGCTGGGCGGGCCAACCTACATAAACCAGCACTCGATTTTTCATAAGGCCCCCAAAGCAACGCAGTACTATGTTTGTTTTGAGGCTGAAAACATTACGACAGGGGTTGAGCAGGGGAGGGGGCAAGACAGAGCAAAAGGATTAAAAAGAGTTGATGCCCCGTTGCTACCCTAACAAAGCAGGTGCAATTCTTCTCGGGAAGAAGGTGTGCCGTTGACACCCACGCGTCACATACCCCATAGTAGGCATACTAACAAGTTCACACACAAGTACAACAGAAAAGGTAAACATTTGTATGAAACTCAGGTTCATAGGATATGTTCATATTCATAGCCAACATTCACTATCAACAACTCAAAAGATTCAGACATACACATGTTCAGTATGTTTATGCATCCAAATGATTTAGATCACAGCCAATATGATCCGTGGATGAACTTTAATTACCTAGGGTACAGAGTGGTAAATGGTGTTCAGTCGGAGGTACTTCTTGCTAAAATTAATGCTTGTACAAGTAAACTTTCAAGTACATAAGAGGCAGCACAGACAATCTGAACTTTGCTTGTAGGTTTATCCTCAAATAGTGGCCTCGTGCCGAGGGAGGTTTGAGCAACTTGGCCACTACTTTCATCCAACTAGTTTACTAGCTCATATTGGTCCTGTAGCTCGCCAAAATTCTACATTGCAGATTGGTAAATGGCGTTCAGTCGGAGGTACTTCTTGCTAAAATTAATGCTTATACGAGTAAACTTTCGAGTACATAAGAGGCAACACAGACAATCTGAACTTTGCTTGTAGGTTTATCCTCAAATAGTGGCGCCGAGGGAGGTTTGAGCAACTTGGCCACTACTTTCATCCAATTAGTTTACTGGCTCATCTCGTTCCTGTAGCTCGCCGAAATTCTACATTGCAGACGAGAAAGGAGGCGGTTGAGAAAATGAACCACCCAAATTTTTTGTGCAGTTCAACTGAAATGGAACATCCCTGGCGTGCAGACTGATTGAGTGCCAGAAGAATATACGCGTCAAACAACTTGTCTGGAATCTTTAGACTCCATGCCATACAGTCCGCTACCATATCTGCTGATAAGCAAAAGGCACAAGTTGGGACCAAAGACTGGACTGCATTTTTCTGGGCTATGCGCCAAGCAATATTTTTGGTGTTCACTCTCCTAATACATGGAGTTTGACAACTGGTTGACGCCGGTCGATACTCGAATGAATATAGGCACTTCTTCTTGTCAACATTGATGCTTGTTTGAGTGAACTTTGGAGAACATAGCAGCAGCATAAGTACCTGTCCATCTGATCTTTTTGTGCAGTTCTACTGAAATCACCCAATGTAATGATTTGCCTGTGAGTTCAGGCTCCAAGTTACTCCTTTATGAAATCGGCAAACAGTAGCACAATACCAAATTACCAATACATATTACAAGCACAATAATCAGGATAAAGACCAGTACCAACCTGTGTGATGTAGCATATCAATTACTATTTCCTTTGACTGGAAGCTGAGATAAGCCAAGCGACTGACAGCAAAGGAAGAATGCAAGCCCAGATTAGCGACAGACAGGAAAGGAAGGTAGCTGTCGAGGCAATGAAACACCCAAAGTTTTTGTGCAGGTCCACCAAATTCGAGCATCCCTGTTGGCACATATATTGAGAGAGTGAGATTACTGTAATAGTGGGACTAGTTGATGAAACATACACTAACAAATAGAAGCACCCTCATTATCTTAATGGGTAAAGTTAGCAGCATAGTAGTCTTGCTTAAAGAGAGGTATTTGTTTATTTAATCAGTGCCAATTAGCTCAACACTCAAAGCATTGCCATGTATCATAGGTTGCAAAACTTTAACGTGCAAAGATAACGGAGTTTCTCATGACAGTAGCACGATAAAAATAGAGATGACAGCAAACTAATATGGATGAAGACCTTAGGACGGTACAAACCTGAGGAAAAAAGCTTATTCATGTAGTCCCGTAAGAGATGATAAAGCACTCACTAGAATCACTCTATAGTGTATATTTTTGTGCACTTCAAATGTATGGTTGAAATCACTCTTGTTTACCAGTGCTGAGATTATATCGACAGATTACCAAGAGCTTCCATCAGAGTTAAAGCACTGGCTGGGATACACTTCATTGTATTGTCTTATGAAGTTCCACTAAAATGTATGATTGGCGCAACATGATCCCTGTTTGCACAGGATCGTCTCATATGTAAGGTAGACGTTGCCGGAGCCCTTGAATGGCTTCGACTGAGGCCTCTGGCTTCTGCAAGATCACCTTGGCACTGTTTATTCTTCTTCTTCTTCTTCTTCCTCTTCATCCTCTGTTTCTCTTTCTCCTCACCAATTGGTGAAACCAAGTACATGATTGGCCTTCTATTTCTGAATTGGTTTTGTCAGTGAGTGAGTACAAGTGTACTAGTAAACAATAGCATTATTTTCTCATGGGAGTCGCAAAATAGAGATGAACACATGCATTAAATATCATTCTTACCTAGAGGAAGGTTATGGCGTCAATATGGATGATGAGGATTGGAACACATATCTCCCTTTGTGCAGTTCCACCGAAATGAATCAACTATTCCATTCTGACATTCCAGTTAAACAGCACAAAAGTCACTTCTTTTAAGAAGTGTTTTGTGCAGTGCACCAAAAGGTCACAACAGCAACCTGGTGAAATGGATATCCCTGTTTGCACAAAAAGCTACAATGGAAACAGTCAAAGTCTCAAACAATTACAAGCAAAAATATTTGGCTAAACTTGTCATGGCTTATAACAGTGGCATCACTTCATTTTACCAGGGGCATTAGATTAAGAACAGCTAAATATTTGGTACAAGGGCATGGGATAGTGGGTGCACTAGCAGTCCAGCACCATGTACCTAAACAGGGGCATAAAGTGGTGATTCAGAGTTTGTTGCCCTGAGAAACAAACATCCAAGAAACATATCTGGGTTGGTCCCATTTTTGTTCACTCTAGCCACCTACTCCTATCTGTGGATAACAAATCTAGTCCTGGTCATACCACTGTATACAGCGTTACCCCAATATTTCCCTTTTCGACCAAGAGACCAGTTGGATGACCAGTCTCTACTACTTTCACCCCCTTTCCTTCCTGTGTGTACCATGTCCGATGTACATACTAAATTCCCCACCCCCAGTTTATTTCTTGTTTGAACCAAGTACAAGATTCGTCTCCATGAAGTAGCTTTACATCTAACAGTAGAAGAAAAAATAGGTGACATGGGACCATCCGATCGAGAGGGGCTGAGAGGTAGAAAATGATGCACATGCAGCGACGTAGCGAGTTGGGGAAGTAGAGCAAAGGCGGTTTGGAAGGAAGATATACCTAAAGGTCGTCGGGATGTGGATAGGTGGACGGCGGGAGGCCGGATCGGCCCAGACTAGGGCAACGACGAAGGGATCGGAGGACCTCCCGCGCCGGTGCTCGGCCAGAGATAACGGTGCGGCCGGCAGTGGGTCTCCTCCCTCGCTGTCCACGACGGCCTAAACGCCGCCCTCCTCCCCTTAACTGGCAGAGGGGATACGTCCGGATCTGTAACCAGCGGTGAGGATAGAAAGACATTGTTTTTTGAAGGGAGAAAGACAGTGTTACCACCCCTATCTTCTTTAGATCTGGACAGGATGAGAGTGTGTGAATAGAGCAACCCTAGCAAGCAAGCGCGGAGGCTCCGGCCTATATATACATAGTGGGGTAGTTTTCCTTTTTCACTCCATCAAAACAATCGTTTAAAATTTTGTACTATGTGCCAGGTCGCCTTTTTCAGTTGTTGATTGTTTTTTGACATAGGTACCCGCTTGTTCCAAGTGTTGTTACGGTGTGCCAGGTCGCACTTTGTATCGTTCAAGTCCGGTACAAGTCCCTCCATTAAATGAACAACCACCCCCTCGTAAAAACTATGAACAAGCCCATGGATAACATTATCGGAAATGTGGGTTGCCCCAACATGCATTATTATTTATATTTTCTACTCCCTCCATTCCTAAATATAAGTCCTTTTTATTAGCCACACCTAAGATAAGAATTTTTTATTAGCAGTGAACCCCACATGTCAGACACAAAAAGTGTGGCAAGATTCCCTTAGGAAAGCCAAAGTGTGTCTAATGATTTGAGCAACTCAAGTTAGGCAAGTGTGGCAAGTGTGGGAAAAATAATGTGGCAACATAAGACAAACGTAGTCACAATCCAAACGGCCCCGTAAATTTTTGTGACATGCATAAAAATTTGGTTAGTTAAATTTATAGTCAAAATTTGGCGAGGTGCATCAAATCAACACATCACTACTAGGGAAAACCCTAGCAGTAGCGCGGGTATTTTGCCTATCAGTAGCGCGGGATGATGCGCTACTGATAAGGCGCTACAGCTAACGTGTTGCAGTAGCGCATGTCATCCCACGCTACTGCTATACATGGCTAGCAGTAGCGCGCTTTAGTGAAGAGCGCTGCTGCTAATATCTGCAATGCTTTTTAGCAGGAAGCGCTACTGGTAAGGCAGCGCTACTACTAACTTTGTTCCCCTTGCTACTGCTAGTTTTATTAGTTTTTTTTCTGCATATTTGTTTTGTATTTGAATAGGCTTTATACAATAATCTTTAGCATATCATACACATACAAATGTAATCATAGCATATACATACAAATAGTCTCATCAAATCATGTCATCATCGTAATCATCATCCAACACAAAGTGGTCTCTCGTCATCATCTCGAAAATAGTGATACATGTCTCGATTACTTGCAGCTACATCGTCATCCATCTAAACAATGATATACGCGAGAAGAGATATCACTTTGAGTGAGAGCAGAACTATGCGGTACATGATTTCGTATCCCTCTCTCGCATTAGCGTGATTGTCGGATGATCCTTGCTTTCACCCTTGTTTTCCAGGCAGCCAACGCGTTGCTAAACTTGGTCATGGCGTGTTGTTTATCTTCTTCATTGATGTGTCCTTATCTGGATCTTTATAATCCTTTTCATTCTGGCCCGGGAACAAGAATATCTGGTGCAACTTCTTTAGGAGGGAGGGCCTCATATTATCTACCTTCTGTAGTTTCTCATTGTTGATGGTGGCGGTTGTCTGTACGATGTAGCCTATTTGATTGCCGTAGCACGCGCGCGCTTCCTCGGGTGCGTTTGGCTCAAAATTGCCATTGTCCACCTCCGTGACCACCAGTCTAGTAGCCCTGAGTTTGTTAGGAAGTCGTTGCCTCTTTGCTTTCGGTTCTACACCGGCTCCGCTCCCCGAGGCAGCGCCGGTCTCAGTCTCAACGCCGATCTCGATGCCGGTCTGAGTCTCAGCGCAGGTCTCAGTCTCAGCACCGGTATGCGTGTCGGTCTCAGTCCCCGATGCGACCGGTGGGCCCAGCAACAACATCGGTTGATCGTCGGCAAGGCTCAAAAATTCGTCTGGCGCCAGGTAGACGTCGTTGCAATCATCAGAACCTTGTCCTTCATCGTTGCTAGTCATGTTTCCTACGATTAAATATAGTCAATTAATTCCGGACCTAATAAAATGAATAATGACATAAAAAGGCCTATGTTTTACAGGAACGTTGACTCCTTCTCGGTGCGGCAAATCCCGGGCACTTGATATGTCCTAGTTTGTAGCACAAGTCATGCCGAAATTCATGGAAAATTTCGGCATGACCTTTGCAAAAAGGTGGAGAAATCGAGAAGCTGAAATTTGCCGGAATGGAAATGAATCAACATTCCGGCAAAAAACATAGGCCACTCAGCTTCATTCCCTGGAAACAGTGTTCAAATATCCATCTTCGACACCGCAACACATGTCCAAATATACACGAGCAACCACATGTCCAAATTTCAAAAGCTAATTCAAAAACAAAGTCTAGAATAAAATTCATTTCACTACTAATATAACAAAATTCAGTTAATTTTAGTGCTCTATAATGATGAAAGGAAAAAAATCCACTTAACTACTAATTTCATTCATTTAGGTTATTCATTTAACTTCACCTAATTAACCTACTGTACCACTACTACTAGCAGCACTACTAACCTAATTAAACTAGCAAAACTCTACTTCCCTAACTAAAAAACATCTAATTAGCATCTACTAGTACCACTACTGCCCTAACCTAATTAACATTTGTTGTCAACCACTACTATATACTACAAGCAGCATCTACCCTAAATAAACCCTACTGCCCTAACTAACTTTTGTTGTCAACCAATTTTTTTGCTCTAAACTAATT
This sequence comes from Triticum urartu, assembly GCF_003073215.2. Classification (NCBI taxonomy): domain Eukaryota; kingdom Viridiplantae; phylum Streptophyta; class Magnoliopsida; order Poales; family Poaceae; genus Triticum; species Triticum urartu. The sequence goes on along the minus strand of NC_053028.1, from coordinate 332,629,469 downwards.
TTTGCTCTAACATCTACTACTTAACATCTTTTTCTCTAAATTAAAATTTTTGCTATAAATTAACTTTTACTCTACTAGTTTTTGCTCTAAAATGCACAGAGAGAGAGGAGTGGGGGACTTACAGAGAGGGGCGAGACGGTGGCGGGGAGGTGCTCGGCGACAGCGGCAGGGGCAGAGAGGGCGGGCTCGAGCAGGGGCAGCGGCGGTCCTGGGCAGGCTCGGGCGGCGGTGAGGTCGAGGGCGGCGACGGTGAGGTCGAGGGTGGCCTCGGGGGGCGGCATTGAGGCTGAGGGCAGCCTCGGGCGGCGGCGGTGAGGATAACGACGGCCTCGGGGGGAGACGGTGAGGTTGCGGGCATCCACGCCGGCAGGAGACGGCGGCAAAGTGGGGCGACGGCGAATTGGGGAGACGGTGGCGAGGGCGAGGGATTTAGGGGAGAAGTGGTGGCCGGAGGGAGGGAAACCGATGTTTAAGTGAAACATAACGGTAGCGCGTTCCTGAAAACGTGCTATAGCTAAGTTAGCTACAGCGCGTTTCCTGAGACACGCTACTGCCATTCCTTTCTCCTTTTTCCCTTTTTTCATTTATTTTTATTTACATTTTATTTTTTCCTTTCTCCTTTTGTTATTTCTTCCATTTTCATTTACTTTTCTACTTGTTTTTCATTTTATTTTATTTTCGTTAGCAGTAGCGCCTTACACATAAACGTGCTGCTACAACAAAATTAGCGGCGGCGCTGTTTCTAAAAGTGCGCTACTACTATGTGTAGCCGATCGGCTTAGTGGTGGGAATTTTTGTAGTAGTGCTTTTACAACGGGACATGCTACTGCTATATATGTATCTGCAGCGCGGTTATTTAGCGCGCGCTACTGCTGTCTAGCAGTAGCGCCCTTTTTAACATGCGCCACTGCTAAAGTTCTGTGTATAGGCTTTTCCCTAGTCGTGCATGCAAGTATCAAAAGGGAAGTCACAGCATGCATGTATGCATTGTACTCCATCTGTTTTGAAATATAAGTCTTTTTAGAGATTGCAACAAGTGACTACATACGAAGCAAAATATGTCTACATACATTCGTATGTTGTAGTCCATTTGAAATGTGTAAAAAGACTTATATCGAGTGCAGTGCTTTGATGCGTCGTGTCAACTCGTACAAGACAGAGAAGTTTGATTACTACAATGCCCTCTCCCTCGCGGACTAAGCTCTGGTGCCTTAACTGCACCTGCCTTTGGCTGCATGACAGGTGGGCCAACCACCTGTTGGGCCCACCTGTCATAGACGGAAAGGCAGGAGCAGTAAGTCAATGAAGTTGCATCCCTCCCTCGCGCATGAGCGTGGTGGCTGGCAGGACTAGTAGGAGCTTTCGCTACACGCTATCCCTCCCGCACGAGGTGGACGGACATGTAGCAGTGGATTCGATACTGTAGAAGTAGGAGTAACATCATTGTTCATCTTCTCGAAGAGGCGAAGAGCCAAGCGCAACCCGAACATGGCAGTTGCGAACGCTCGCGCGGTGCGGTGCCTTGCAGCACGCATGCATATAGCCAGGCTCTTGCATGAGACAAAATTGCTATTTGAGCCCACTATTGTAGTACTAGTACTTGCTAGTATAGCCCTGTAAACCGGAAAGGAGTACTTGCCTTTCTAGAGATTTCAACAAGTGACTAGACTACACCGCGTGCAATACTCCCTCTCTTCCGGTTTAGAGAAAGTACAATAGAGCTGAGTCAACGGGCTATAAGGATTAAACTAGTATATTTCTGCTTAGTTGGAGGAAAGAGAAGAGGAGAGAGAATGTAAGTGGGCTCTTCGTGAAGAGCCAGCTCTAGCACGTGCTCCTAGGCACTTTGTGAGAATGAAAGGTGGGCCACATAATAAAAAAGTAGTACACTCTTTTGATCTACTATTGTACATGTTGGCTATAAGATGTGATGTAGATGACATGGCACTGTCTTATAGCCAGCATCTGGCTATACTATTAACCATGCTCTTATAGGGCTCAAATCTCCAATCTCATCAACCAAGGCATTTTGCGATTGGAGGAATGTATCTCGTACTTTACAAAACTACCCTAATTAAACTCATGCATTAATTACGTAGTTTTCTTGTCTTCCTCTTCGCCTTGGTCGCGGTGCACAATATTGAGCACTCCTATATGTCTAGCCGCTCTATCTACATGCGGGACATCAAACCATCCGGGCCCGCATGCCATCCACCAAATCACAGCGAGGTGCTACAGTCGAAACTCACTGGTCACCCCGGTGTGGCCGTCATGACCCGTCATATCACAAAACCCACACCTTTACCAGCAGTGGTAAAGTGGCCTCGAAGTTGGACTGGACGAAGCAACCATCATTTCACTCGAACGCTCATTGAAGCCCTTTCTCCCCTTTCTTGAAGAAAACCTCACTCCAGGCTACTCACTTCTGCCATTTTTCTTCTGTACCAACGAACGAAAGGTGGGCGAATCAGTGATGCTGCTATATTTTCATTCCAAGAATCTTCTTTTTGCGAAGCACCGACCGATTCTCACAGCCTATTCTTTTCCCGTTTTCATTGCGATTGTAGTTTCCTTTCGATTGCTTTTTGTTTGTCAATTCATTGATGGATCCTGGAGCACTAGGTAAAGAGTTGTCGGCGGACAACCCACTGGAGACAGCGATCTCCAGGAACTAAGCATCGACCAATGAGTTGACCATGTTGGCGGGCCAACCCATGGAGATGAAGAACTCCAAGAAACAAGAACTGGCCAAAGAGTTGATGACGTTGGCGGATGAACTCCTCAAAGAAAGTTGGAAGAATAGCAAGGGCCCCATCGTGCCTACCTTGAAAACACTGATGGCCACCTATGCGAGGCTCAAGGCCGAGTTTGAGGATATAGTCGCTGTTGAGAAGCAGTATTCCCCTGGCAAGGTGATGGCCCACATCGAGGATGAGGAGATGGCCCCGGAGGGATGGGATCCCCCGGTGAGCTACACAAGGTAAAAAATAATGGCTTATTACCATAGTTGTGGTTTTTGATTATTTGCAATGTGCTTGCTAATATGTTTGGGTTGTGCAGGTGCCGGTGGACGTCCTTCATGATTCCGATGTTGCGGCCCGTCATGTGGACAACGCCCAGAGATCGTTTTCGATGTTGCAGTCCGACTTGTTGGCATCGCCCCGGAGATCGATTCCCATGTCGCTGTCCATCCAATTGGACATCGCCCCAGAGATCGATTCCCATGCCGCTGTTCGTGCTGTGGTCATTGCCCGAGAGATCGATGACAAGAAATAGTTGGTCGCGCTAATCCTTCAGGGTAGTTTGCATTGCCCTGTGTTTAATTACCAGAATGATGCGTATTATCAAACCATCTTAGGGCTAGTGCACTGTCTTGTGTGGGCGGTACTTGCTACTTTTGTTTGATAGTGAATCATGCGAAACCTCTCCGAGTTATGGAAAGAGATGTATCCTCACCAGCTTTTGATGTAATATATGGCATGCTTAGATGTAAGTTTGAACCATTTATCATATCAGCAGGGCTTGTTTGATGATTCTTGGTGTTAGAAGGCTAGCTACTATCCGAGCTATAGTACATGCAAAACACTCATCGAAGAGAAACGTTGGGGCTGATGAGCTCATGGTACGCTTATACTTATCCGTCGTCGATCGGCCAATAGCCCAAGCTCCTAAAATTGTAGGCTTAATCGACACGGATGCATTCAGGCCTCATTTGGTTCATAGGGTAGGAAAATCATAGAAAAAGTACAGAGACGTACAACAGAAAATCATAGCAGTACAGAGACGTACTCCCTCCGTTCCAAAATAGATGACCTATAGGCAGGATAGTTTGCCCCAGTGTTTTTTTAGGATGGCCTAGTTGGTTTCAGTGATATGACGTGGTACAGTGCCGTCCAGTCTTCTCGTGTGGTAGCAGTTTTGCGGGTACAGTAAGTTTTCTTTAAGAAGAGGAATTCAACGAAGTCATGATGGTTCCTTCGTCCGACCAACTTACAATGGGAAAGGTTGGGCCTGCGATACGACAGGGGTAGACCAGGATAATTTAAAAAAATAGTATAACTGCTGATTTATATTTATTTTTTATTTATGATGAATGCTAGCATTTCAACTCTTACGACGAAGAGTGCCAAACACGGCACATGTTGGATGTCCCACACGTCAGCGAAAGGAGTGGGACATGAACAGCGTGGTAGAGCCCAGCGCAAAAAAAAACAGCGTGGTAGAGCGTCTCCACTTCTTCCACTTCTGGGTCGGAGACCACACGTAGTAGTACTAGTGGTATGAACGATACAAAGTGTGACCCGGAGAGAAAGATACGTCTAGTTGGAAGGTCTCGGGGCATACACATAAACAAATATAAAAGCTAATATGTGCCTCCAACTAATATAGTAGTAGTAGAGTACTTAGGCACGTACTCCATAACATCACCGTGCATTGCACATACAACATTTAGTGGTACTCCCTCTGTTCCAAATTACTCGTCGTGGTTTTAGTTCAAATTTGAACTAACACCACGATGAGTAATTTGGAACAGAGGGAGTACCTAGTAAGAGACAAATGTCGCCCAAGAGTTCCCTTCTCGACCCACTTTTGGGTGTTTGGTAGAGTGTATGGAGGGTGCATGAGTCCACACTAGTTTAGCACAAATACACTAGAAGCATGCATGAAGAGAGCATGCATGAAGAGGGGTGTTGAGTTGAGCATGCATGAAGAGGGAACAACTATGCTGAGACGAGAACACAACCAAACACACCCTATATGCCACGCATGTTCATACCGTTTGTGCCTTTCTACTTCACTTACTCCGGACTCCCCCATGGCCCACCTCACATTATCACCATATATATTTCTTGGAGTCCGTGCGCGGTGGGCGGGTGATCTCTTCTCCCTCCCCCTCTCTCTCTCTCTTCTCAGCCGACGCCTGCCGAGTGATTAGATTTCGGCTATCGACGGTTTATTCCCACATGTTAGTGAAAATGCGAGACAACGCGTGTCCCCTCTGGTGAGCGGCGTGCGAGCCGGACTGTCGGGGGTGCGACGCATATGAGTCGTAAGTGTGCCGCCTTTTCCTTTTGAACTTGCAAAGCATAACATTTTCGTGCGATCGGTCATAGAAATCCAGAACAGAGTGACAAGGGCGGTGCTTTCCGGCGTGTTACGCGGGCTAGTTTGAGTGATATGACGTCCTACAGTGCTGTCCACTTGCTCCATTTTTATGTAAGCAAGAGTCTACACTCTTACGCGGGAGGAGTGCGAAACACGGCCGATCTGATTTTGATCGAGGGAAAACAGTTCCCTGCAAAATAATGGAGCACTGTTAGCGATTATAGCATGATACTTAGGGCATCTCCAGCACTGGACCTCAAATTTACACATGCATCTATCCGAGGACACTGATGGATGACGTCCAATGCTGCCCGCATACCTTTTGACAACTATATGAACTAACCGGACAAAATTCGTGCAAACAAAGCAAATTTCAAATTAACCGTATGAAATTCATTACATTTCAAAAACTTTTCCTATAAAGTGGACAAAATTCATTACATATTTCACACAGACCATACTAAAACCTACTGTAAACCTAATCTAAATGATCACCGGCGCCAGACCACCATGTCCGGCCATGAACTTGAGAAAGTCGGCTATTACCTTTGCCTCCTCCTCATCTGCCTCGATAACCTCCTCCTCCGGAACACAAGGTTCTGAAGATTTCCGCCTCCACGTCGCCGTTAAGCAGCTAATCAGCCACCGATGTTTATCCTACCAAGCTTGCCGTCGACTGGGTGGAGGAGCGGTGGCCTTCCTGGGAATAGAGCAGCGGCGACCTACCGTGTACTACTCTTCCTCGCTGCCGGCTGCGCCCACACACGTGCGGTGGCTTCGTGGTCATGGCGGCAGAGGGCGGCCGGGGGGGAGACGGCGATCTCCTTTGTCTGCTCCTACGACAGTACATCCAAGAGAGCTTTGTAGCGCGCTCGGAGCGGGGCCGCCAATGTCCTTCGTCTGCTCTTGTGACAGTACGTCCAAGAGAGCTTTGGAGCGCCAGGAGGCCATGGTTGGAGTGGTGCCGACAGAAGGAAGGGACCAGAGGAGAATGAGTGTGGGTCTTTCGCTATGGCTGGGAGCGGGGGCTCAAGTTAATATAGCGGGCGAATGGTAATGAGCCGCGGCAGACGGATGTACTGCTGGCGCCGGAGTAGGTTCGTCGGCAGCCGCGTGTCATTAATGTGGGCGGCGGACGGAAGGATAGCCGTGGTGTCATTAACGCGGAATAGTCGCTTGCACCGGGATGTCGCGCGGGTGGTGCTCTCTCGGCCGTCGCGCTGTTGCAATGCTGGTGCCAGTGAGAGGTCGCGTGAATGCAGACGCTGCTTCAGTGACTTAACCGTAGGTGCGTTGTATCACAGACATGTGGGCCCAATAGGCATCTGGCCCGCATGTCAGTGACACACCAACTGCACCTGCAGTTAAGGCCGATGAATGCGGCATTGACGTTCTAGAGAGACGGTGATTGTTTCAGGCGGGAAGCATGCGCTAGCGATGGAAGGGGTTTCAATAGGCCAGGGCGGTCAGACGTTGGCGTGGTGGTAAAATTTGAACTCATGGATGATGAGCCTTTGAAGCGTATGCAGCACGTATTGACAACCAGGCGTACTTGCAACCGCTCTTGTCGCCAGCTAGCCTTCAACGACCACCAAAGCTGTCACCAAGCGTCATTCATGCCACCGCGCCGCACACTAACCGGTAAGGAAGCGATGGCATCCCGCCGGCACCGAGTTCTTCGCCGCCCATGACCGAACACAGAATGGTAGGGAAGCGGTGGCATCCCGCCGTGCCGAGTTCATCGCCGCTCACGACCTCACACCTATGTGGGTGGAATTTTAAGCTGCCAAGGCCGAATGGGAGGTAGAGCAAGAGGCGGCCAAAGCCGCAAAGAGGGAGCGGAAAAGTCAGAAAACACTCAAGAAAAGAGAGGCCCGCCGCCGCAAGAAAGAAGAGGACGCACGCGCTGCTGCGGAGAGGATGGCGGAGTTCCAATCACAGTGGGGTGTCGCCGACAAATCCGGGAAGGAGAACGACGGCCTCTGGCCAGCATGTGAGAAGTAGTAGTACTAGTAGTTAGTATCTGTGTCTGTGTCACCCATAGGTTTGTTTAATTTTTTACGAGCATGTACCAGTACTACTAGTTACTACTATAGTTTTTAGAGCAAATTACAAGTACATTAGCCAAGACTCAATGGAAAAATTCCTATCCTATGCATCAAATGACATCTCTTTCTCTATAGGAATTGAGATGCATGTCATCTCATTTCCTATGATTTTCATATTCCTATAAAATTCCTATCCTATGAACCAAAGGAGTCCTATGCTGGAGTAACTACTGTAGCTAGCAGTACTGCTGGTATAGTAGTTTTCTTCAAGAAGAAGAATTCAACAAAGTCATGATGGTTCCTTCGTCCGAGCAACTTCACAGTGGGTAAAGTTGGGCCTGTGATTTGACGGCTCATTAGTAATTACTACGACGCGACGACCGGGGTGACTCTCCCTTGTAGTTCTCCGGGCATGGCAAGTGGACCAGGATGGTCGATGTCCCACATGTCGGTGAGCGGAAGTATTCTTTCCGATATCGAGCAACAAGGAAACCGCGTGGTATAGTATCACTAGTGATTTATATTTTTTTTATTTCTGATGAATGCTAGCGTTTCAACTCTTACGACGAAGGAGTGCCAAACAAACGGCACGTGCTGGATGTCCCACACGTCAACGAAATGTGTGGGACATGAACAGCGTGGTAGAGCGTCTCCACTTCTGGGTCGGAGACCACACGTAGTAGTACTACTGTAATAGTGGCATGAACGATACAAAGTGCGACCCGGAGAGAAAGACACGTCTAGTTGGAAGGACTCGGGGCATACACGTAAACAAATATAAAACCTAATATGTGCCTCCAATTAATATAGTAGTAGTAGAGTACTTAGTCACATACTCCATAACATCACCGGGCATTGCACGTACAACATTTAGTGGTAGTAAGAGACAAATGCCTATATGCCACGCATGTTCATACTATTTGTGCCTTTCTACTTCACTTAAACATTACACAAGTTCGCATGTCCACTCCTGGGTGCATGTCCATCTCGTAGTTCCAGTCCCACGTGTTCTTCATATAGATGGAACGATCCTTGCATGACACGTGCACCTTGATGCTAGATGTCTCACATGTTGGCAAAAGGATGAACAAATCTCACGTAAAAAAATAGAGTGGAAGAACATAGATTCCCGACGACCGAGAAGGAGCAAGGAACCTCGCGGTGGAGCGTCTGCACTCATAATATTTTATATTATTCAGCGATATAAAATGAACCAATCATCTCCACAGTGGACTGGAAGAGTACGAAACACGGCAGCCCAGTGTAGTTACATTATACTAGTACATGGCTAACCCATGCTATCACCATACATCTTGGCTTATGTGCGACACCTATCTCTAGTAATCCAGCAGCCGTATAGCTTCTCCCTCCTCGTCTCTCTCAAAATGCGGCGGGCTGGCGTTTTTGTCGTCTATTGAGGTTGGTTAACTAATCACATGTTAGCGACATGCCAAGAGCATTCTAAAAAAATTACTTTCACGTTCCGTTTTCAAAAAGAAAAAAATCCTTTCACGTACGAATTTGACTGTATGCTTTGAGCAACTTGCATGTCCTATACTGCTCCTGTTTGGATACTCGAACTTAGCTAGAGGTTAGACTAACTCATGACTAACCCTGAACTAACTGTAGCCAAAGAGGTGATTGGGTGACAGGGTTAGATTGACAATAAATGCACTTGATGGAGAGAGAAAAGTGATTTTTCAGTGGTCCCAATGAGAACTATCTCCAGTTAGCACCTCTCGGGTGGGATAGTTTTTTTTGGTGGGTTCGGTGCAACTTGCTCCAATTTAAACCCTCATGCTTGGATCCCCAACTAGCTCAAACTAACTCTAACCCATGGATCCAAACAGGGCCTATGGCCAGCCTCGACGCGGAGCAGTCGCGTGCACCGGGAAGCGGCGCTCTCTCGGCCGTCGCGCCGCTTCAAAGCCGGTGCCAGTGAGAGGTCGCCTCCGCTTTGGTAGGGCACTAATGCGGCACTGACGCTCCAGGGCGACGCTGACTGTTTCACGCGGGAAGCGCGCTGGCAAGGGAGTATAAGTTTTGAACTGTTTCAGGTGTAGTACTTGTAGTTTGCAAAACTACTCAATTATTGCACTTAGTTTCCTAAGAAATTGTGGTAAAAACATTACTCCACAGCCCGCTTCCCTTCTCCTTCCCCTTCCACCGCCCATGCATGTCCGCGGGAAGCGACCGGTCAACCCTTATATAGGAGTGCTAGCACAAAAAGATGCATGCATGACCACTAAAATTTCCAGATTAAAGCGCCACTCTAGCGGGAGTATGGCGTATGTTGTTACCTTCGGCCAGGCTATGGCTACCGGGCGACCACGACCAGAGAAGAGGCGGCGGGAGGGGAATGAATGCAACTACTATTTGGGTTCACCGTCCGGCTTAAATAAATGCACAGCATCACGTGTGCCCGTGGGTGCACAAATTGTAACATACGTGTCTGCTTAAGTGGGCGTCACGTAACTGGTGTGTGTGTGTGTGTGTGTTTGAGATTCTGAGAGACAGAGTGCGTGTGTGCGAATCTACTCTTCGGACATGTACTCAACCTTTTGCATCGGGATATAAGTATAATGGTATTTACTTTAGCTAGTGATTTACGTGGCCATGTTAACGTGGTTGTGTAAAAAATGTCACTTCCTGCTCGTGATTTGCGTTATATAATTACAAGCAAGATGCTTGTGCATTGCACGGAACATCAATATGCATTTTTTTACAAAACACCTGTTGTGATTTACCAATGCAGGAGTAATCCCATGTGTAAAAACTAACGATATTTCAAGAATTTTATCGGAAAACTGGTATCTCGAGAATGTCATTGAAAAAAATGAAAGATGAGAGATAAGGTGAGGAGGAGTGGAGTGTGGTGGTGACTGGTGGTTGGAATGGGCGGAGGCATGGGGAAGGACGGCGCCAGCAGGCGGCAGCGGCCACCATGCTAGATTGTTCTAGAGACTTCCTTTTTTAATTGCTCAGCAATGAGGTTGTGGGAGATAAGGATGTGGAGAGAGGTGTGAGTATCTTTTGTAAAATTATCATAGTTTTCTTTCTATCCGTTAGATATAGATCAGATGGTCTATATTAGAAGATGGCAGGCACACCATCATCGCCAACTCGGTTTTTTATAAGGATACAGATGATAAGTTTGCTAACTACAAAAAGTAAACTGGAATTTGTCCATGTTATACAAGTAAATTGAGGTGATTGTTTATCATACGGGTATGGTTGGATGAAGGGTGGTAGGAACAAATGCTCCGCCTAGAGCATGTGTGTGTGAGAAGGAGTCTTAGTGTGTGTGTGTGTGGGTGGGTGGGTGTGTAAGAGAGAGAGAGAGATGGAGTCTTAGTGTGTGTGTGTGTGATGGAGTCTTAGTGTGTGTGTGTGTGTTTGTGTGGGTGCATGCGTGTGTGTGTGTGTGTTTGTGTGTGTGTGTGTGGGTGTGGGTGTGTGTGTGCCGCGGGGTCCTCGGTGGCGGATGTAATTTAAGTGTGCATGGCTTCATCATAGAGAGGTGATGTGTATGGCAGAGGCCACTAATGATGGGGTGTGAGAGAGAAAATGCTCGTAGAGAGGGAAGATAAGGTGTGTGCGTGTGAGAGGAGTTGACATCGAGAGAATGTGTTTGTTCGACAGACACCGAGGAAGACTACTATATATCGATGGTGCATGTAGGCGGGAATTAAACGAAGGGATGGTCTTATTGGTTTCGGGGACATAGGGGAAGAGTGAGAGGGGGGTAGCTAGAAGGAGATTGTTAAGTGTGAGTGTGTGTTTTACCCATCCAGGCAGAAGTTATGTGCACACAAAAAGAGAACGATTCGATGTGGCGTTAGGGTTGAGGGTAATTAACTATGTATGGAGACATAGAGACCTTGAACGTGCATGTGAGAGAGGTATATATGTATTCGTGGGATGTGTGTGTGTGTGCGCGCGCATGATCGAGATAAAAGAAAGAAGACATAAGTCATAAGATCAACGACATGGGAGACACGGATCGGTATGACAATATGCATGCATGTGAGAATGCAGGGAAGAAGGCCCGACAATTGAGCATGTGTTTTTGTCTTTAAGAGATAGTGGCGTGGGCTGGAGCATGCATCTATGGCGAGCAGAGGGAGTGAGGCACAACGATTGTGCAAAAGAGATCAACCTATAAATGAAAGAAGGTTGATGGAGAAACAGATAAATAGAAAGATAAAGATGCTAGCTAGTGTGCGTTAGAGATAGGAGTCGAGTGGATCAGAAGGTTGAGTTATGTGTGTGGGTGTGAGAGAGATGAAGACAGGGTGCATGTGACTCACATACAAACAAATATCGGAGAGAAATGAGATCCAGAGAGACAGAGTTATGTGTCTGCGAGAGAGAAATATATTTCACAACGAGAGTGATAGCTAGAGAGACATATGAGGGAACGCAAGATATCTCTAGGGAGAGAGAGAGAGAGTATGTGCGAGCGACATACAAGAGAACAGTGGAGAAATATGAGACCCTGGGAGACAGAGTTTGTGTTTGTGTGTGAGAAAGAGATATTTAAGAGGAAGAGTCGTAGGTTCTCATACCTAAGGAGAGAAAGACATCTCTGTATGAGGGGTGTGTGAGTGGCACACAGGGGAATAGTAGAGAGAAATGAGACCCCGGTAGACAACGTTTTGTGTTTGTGTGAGAGAAAGAGATTCCACATGGAGAATCATAGTTAGAGACACATAGTAGGGAGCGAGATATACTTAGAGAGAGATAGAGTGATGAAGTTCGAGGGAGAGAGTACCGTCAGTGTGTTACGAAGATAAAAGATCATTGTCGACATACAGGTAGCACGAGAGATTCCCGAGAGACGATGAACGTGTATAGGTCTAGAGAGATAGTCCTATAAAAGCATGAGTGATAGTTATATAAGATGAATATCTCGATTAAATGGGATTCAAATATTTAAACTGGAGATCACGACATCGATAATATCATAAAGCAAATTGGTGCATCAAACATGCATATTCATTTGAATTTGGGGACACATGTAATGCTATATAGTTTATCAATATTGGTCATCCATAGATTCTTTAATTAGAGACAATGCATGGTTTATATGCAATTAATGTCTAAACAGGATTACACTATATGTTGCGTGTGTGAAACACATTATACATGTTTGAGAAGTAAAAAAACCGCATGAAACACACATTAATTGGAGACGGTTAGCGAGGAATGCATACATTGGATTTCAACATAAAGTGGTTTCAAATATTTGAAAATCTAAATTGATGGATACAACCTTATGAATCTGAGATCATGCCATTTGTAAACCATATTTATGTATAAAGGGTGTTGTGCTTTTGAAAATATATATAAAAAATGATGTATATATAATTTTATTCCAATCGAAAATGGCTCCCGCCCGAAAAAAACAGAATACAAACGAGATTCAAATTGAGTTGGCACGGTAAACATGCACTTTGCAAAATTTGAACGAAGGGGGGAAAGTCGCAGTAACCGCCCGAAACCAAAATCTGCAAGATGGAAATTACTACTGCCTATCCCTGCCACGCAAAGCCTATCTGCTCGATTTCTATAGGTTTCAATAGGGGTAGGATTGTAATTTCACTCAACCGTGACATAACCGCCTCTCACCCGGATTCATACACGGTGGGCGCCAAAACACAGTGTGTCCTCGGCCGAAATTGACTCCCTCCCCGATTCATACACGGTTGGCACCAAAAACAAACTCTCGCCGGCAAATATTTGGTGTATGCGAGATTACCGTCCTACCCCCAACCGACTAATATTGCTGTGCTGTAGGAAATTTGAAACGGGGGCTAAGTTTGTAAATTTCCTCGCATTTGAGACAAGTGCGCCCTGAAGACATGGTTCCCCCTTTCTCCCTACCTCCATTTCCCCATTCGTACTCCGTGGGCGCCAAAACACCCTCTCCACCCCAGCCTCCTCCGTCCGCCACCCCATCCACCGTCGTCCTCCTCCACCATGCCAGAGCTGATACCCCGTGGGCGCCAAAACACCCTCTCCTCCCCAGCGAAGGGCCGGTGAAGTAGAGCCTTCCGCGGCGTTGACGAGCTCGGCGATGCGGTCCAGCCAGTCCTCGTAGAGGTCGTCGACTAGACGGTAGCGTAGGAGCTCGCGTGACATGAGCAGCGCGGCCTGCGCATCCATGGGTGCGCGGCCAGCGTGAGAGGACGAGTCAGCCGGAGTTAGCGACGGGGTGGCGGTGGGGCCATCACGGCACACTGAAGGATGCAGCAAAGAGGCTTGCTACTCGTTTGCCGCCGGACTGGTGACGGCGTTGGCGGCAGGTGACGGAGAACGACGGGGAGGCCCGCCTACTAGGGTTGTCTGAGCGATACGGGCGGCGAGAGCGGCCCGGTACTCCGTGCAAGCTCGGCGTGCGTCGGCCATGAGCTTGGTGGAGTGACGAAGCGTGGGTCGACACAGAAGAAGGCTTCGGCGCACCCCTACCTGGCGCGCCAAATGTTGGATATCGGGTTCCGACAAAACCCTCAAGGTTTGAACACTAGGGTGCGCAAGAAGATTTCCCCCTACCGAATCACGCCCTCAACCTTGCCACGATCTCGAAGGCAAGCTCGACGAACTCGCAACACAAGAGACGCAAGATTTATACTGGTTCGGGCCACTGTTGTGGTGTAATACCCTACTCTAGTGTGGTGTGGTGGATTGCCTCTCGGGCTGAGGATGAACAGTACAAGGGGAAGAACAGCCTCCTGAGGTGAGGTGTTCTTGTGCTTGGTGGGTGTGTGGATGGGTTGGATCTAGTCCAGGATGAGATGGCTGAGGCCCTGTTTTCATTGCCTCCTACTATGGTGGCTAATCCTATTTATAGAGGCCCTGGCCCTCTCCCCAAATATTGAGCGGGAAGGGATGCCACAACGACCAATTTGAAAGGGGAGCTAGTACAAGTTATCCTGAAAAAAGCAGTCTTCGCCTGCCAAAGGCTCTGGTGGTGACGCCGCCTTGGGCTCCATGGTGACCTCCGTCTTGCTGTCCTACTGGTCTTGGTATCGTTGCCCCGATATTGAAACCTTTGCTTGACACCTCGGTACTCCTCGCCCGCGCTTGCCTCCTTAGCACCAAAGAGGGAACAAGGACACTGTGCGCGCTGGCGCCCGCCTGGTCTCGATCGTCATGGCTCACGTCATTGGAACCTTGCAGGTTTGCCTGGCCTTTATCTCTCCGCCCCTCGCGAGCCAGCCTGGTGAGGCCGCTCCCGAGGAGGTCTTGTGTAGTCTGCCTCGCGAGGCTTGGCCCCTCACGAGGGTCTTGGATGCTTATTGGTGAAGATGGGCCGTACCGGCCTGCTTGCAGAGCCACGCCGTTCCTAGAACGCCGACAGCCCGTGGTACATCTGGGCTGTTAACGGACTAGTTTTAGTTTAAGCCATTTAACGGCCCATGCAGAAACTGGGCTATTTCTCGTCCGAAGTAACTTTAGGCCTATTAACGGCCCGTAGTGCTCGTGGATAAATTTCATCCCAACTGGCGTATCGGCATGTTAATGGCCCATGTAACAGTTGGGCCTAATTACAGCCCGCGTTGAATCTGTCTTGCTTACAGCCCATCTGTTAATGGCCCGTGTCACTGTTGGGCCCACAACCCGTGTTGATACCTACGTTCTTAAAGCCCATAATTTTATTTGGCCAAACAGGGCCCGGGATCTATTTTGGCATGTTAATGGCTCGTTCTATTTGGGCCAAACATAGGCCTTAGGCAGTTTCAGCCTGTATAGTCCCATGAATTTTTTGGCTCAATGCTAGCCCAATCTAGTTTTTAGCCTGTTAAAAGCGAGTGGTATTCTTTGCCCAGCTGGCCAGAACTTTACTTGGCATGTTAAAGGCGGAAAACTACTATATGTTTAGACCTGCTAATGGCCCAGGATGATTATAGGACCATGTTTCGGCCCATATATAGCGAGTTACGGGCCGACCTGAATACCGACAACATTGAGATCCATTGAAGCTTCCTGCCTAAATTACAGCATACCGACTAAGAATAAACCTGGACTATACAATAAAGAAATTATGGCATATTACATCCACTAGGAATCAAAGTTCACCACCGGTGATAATAAAGCGCAACGTGACCGCGGATTACATACACTAGGCATCAAAGGTCGCCACCAGTGCGTATAAACACGCCAACAAAAGAATAACAAAACTAAGAGCACTTCAGAAGGCATTAAGCATGTCCTGGACGTGAACCGCAAGCAGCCAAACGAGCTGATGAGACCTTAGTTATGTCAACGACAGATGCTCCATCCCTAGTTGTATAGCACCAAAGCCCGCAACGCAGTCCTCTGAGATCTACTTTGCATCATTGACATCAAGTCGGAGCTGAGCTGAAGCAAGCCATTCAGCTTTAAGTTGAGACCGAAGAATTCGATCTGATTGAGGCAGCAACTGCACCGAGGTTGCCTCACAGCTGCTGGTGAGTAGCTTCAACTCACTGTCTTCAACAAGACAAGACCTTGGGGTCATCTTGCTCTCTTCAAGATGGTTTGGCTCACTATATTCCCTGAAGTTCTGCCTGGCATAATAGATACCACTTTGAAAGAGAAACAAGGAGACACGTAACCGGTTTCACAATTATTTAAGCAAATAAATGGATCTGTACCGCATAAGGAACATGTTTTTACAACTACAATTTAAAATTGGTAGTTGTTGCAAACATCCAACCAGTTGTAAACATGAAAGTAAACAGCAGTGGAGGAAATGATGCCTATCCAAATCTATACTAGAACAAAGTTTGAAGGCTTGAGAAGGATGTGCTTACATTACATGTTAACACGGGCTAGACAAAGCCCTTCTCCATGTTGATGGAAGGTAATTCAATAAATTCCCTAAAGAAACTTCTTTATAAGCGTTGCCATTATTATACATTTTGTAAAGAGTAAGTATATATCAAATAATATTTGAAGAAATAGAGGATAATGAAGCTCAGGTGCAGAGTGATGATACATAATCAAATAGCAATTAATTAAGTACAGCGTTACAACGCAAAAGGTACTGACAAGAGGAATGAAGACATCAACGTTTGTAGTGGCGTTGGCTTTTTTCAACATTTTGGTAAGAGTAAATGTCGATCTGATAATTTGGAGAAAGTGGAGGGCAGGGCAGTTAAGATGTAGAGTAATGCTAGACAATCAACTATCTCGCAATGCAAGTACAGTAATCCTACCACCGCTCGTTATTACTAGTCGCTCAAATGGATGTATCTAGCACTATTAAGTTCTAAATACATCCAATTGAGAAACAATTAATTCGATACGAAGGGAGTACATGACAATAAGTACTTACATGAGCAATCCAAAACTTCATAACCATTGTATTAATTCTACATTTATCTAAGTGTAAATATAGATCTTATAATTTCGAGCAAAGGGAGGATAAAGAAGCGAACATTAGAAGTGATGCTACATAATCAAACAACAATGAGTGTAAGTATGTTGACAAAGGGCAAGAGGTACTGACAAGAGCAGCGCAGTGCCCAGTATTGTTGTGAGATCCTATGGTCCTTTGAGAAAGGAGATTCATCTGAGATTAGTTTTCATAGAAGAGGAAGGTATGGCATATGCAGAAATTTAGGAGTTCAAATTTTTAATTGATATCATAGATAGTATGTGATGCTGGGCTTTCTGTAGTTCTAATAGGGGTTTGGCCAGTGGAGTAAGGGTAAAGTGTGGTATAGTTCGGCCTGTATTTTCTGTGGTTGCTGATCTATCTGATTTAATAGGTATCGCTAACTTTTCCAAATACCTACTTTGTACTCCTTGAGGATCTGCGCTCACCCTCTTCCTTTTGGACATCTATTATGAAAGAACAACGTTTGACTGGAAAAACATAGTATGATGACACATGGTAGGTACCGAAAATGGATAGGTCTCGTATATACTCATATATGATGCTTAAACTTAGCAGATGGTGGTGTAAGAAAGTAGAAGTAATGCAGGAGGTCATCTGCAAAATATGTGCGACCAATACAACCTTGCCAAGTTAGAGCAAGCACCTTGATGGGTGAATAAGATAGGCCATCCTCCACCATGCCAAGTTTGTTAGCCAGTGGATTGTTCCGCAATATTCCTCTCGTGCGCCCATTCTTATATTCATTTTGATCATGTTCAACACTTCACATGCATGAAAAGATAAAAACAAGTGAGATTATCTTTGTAATGTAGAAGTGATTCTAATCCAATACTGCCTCCCTGTAAACCCCTTTGTGCTATCTTTGCAATTCTTCTAAGAGATGCCGTGCATGCTGTAATTTGGTGTGTGCATTAATATAATGTGGCCTCTACTCAAAATATGAGAGCTCCATAAGTGACGATACTTCGCAGATGACAACTTCAACATATAGTAAAGAAGAACAAGTCGCCTGACCTGACATATTCAAAAATATACTAAGGGAGAACAACTCGACCTAACCAGTCGACCACAAATGTCTCTGCTACTCTTCCCAACAAGGAACATACTTATTAAAGAAGAGAAGAGGATCATGTTAAAGAAGAGCTGAAGAGCAAGCGGATTGAAGATATTACAAGTTTTTCTATACAATGTCGGTTGCCCACCCATGATGAACCAGAGCGCACAAAGAAATAATATTCCTTGTGGTCTCTCCATATGTGGCTCACATGCATTTTGAAACTAAAGTAGGAACATTTAGCTGACCAATTAAACATGTCTTGGTTTGAATAATATCAGCATAATATCATATTCGAATTTGTACAACTAAGCTTGTATAGCTCGACGGGTGGAGCAGTGCTATTATGACACGAACCACGTAGGCTGATCGTGGTCATCATAAAATGGGGAAACCATAAGCATGATGAGTATAGTATTGACCATGGCAGTGGGATGGCAGATCTGAAGCTGCAAACCGTGCAGAGGATAGTTAGCAACCGATATTTTCTTTTAAATAACAACTAAGATTTGGTATGGACAAGAAAGTACAGTCAACAAATGACGAAGAAATACAATTCTGCTGTCTCTCTATATGTCTGTTAACTAATATCAGTATCATATCACAATCATATTTGAACAACTAAGCTTTGGAATTATGAAAGCACCTACGCAGATCATAGTAGGGTAGATAAAGGGGGAAAACCCTATGCATCAAGAGTAAATTCGGGAAAGTGGAACTAGCTGGACCATATGGGCTTGTATTGTCGGTGCAGCAAGAAAGAGTTCGGAAAGGCTTCGACCCCAAAAGGGGCAGCTCTATTCAACTCTAGGCACAATATTGTTACTATTACTCTAGACTATCAGAGGCGACATAGCTCCCAACATTTCTCGGATATTATGGCAGACCATCTAGAATCGTTGAAAACATCCATCTGAAGTGACCCAATAGACCTGTCGACTACAAATGTCCCTGCTCCACTTCCTGACATGGAACATACTGTACTACTCCCTCAGTTCTTAAATATAAATCTCGCAGAGATTCGAATGCAGACTACATACGGAGCAAAATAAGTGAATGTACATTCTAAAAAGAGTTATGTTTTATCGAAAAAGGCTTTTGCCCCACTTTATAAATAAAGCAACGATGAACAACAGCAGGTACAAACGCACTCCACGACAACACACGCACGCACCCAAGGCAGTTTAGGAACGGAGGAAGTAATATACTTATTAAGAAGAACAGAAGAGGGACATGATAACTAATAGCAAGCAAATTTCTCTACTTTTTTCTCTACTCTTATACTCTTATCTGTACTCTTATAAAAACAGAGTTGGTGATGATGTTGTGCCTACCATCCTGCAATATAGGCTGTCCGATTTATATCTGACGGATAGGAAGGAAACTATGGCAATTTTGCAAAAATATACCCACACCACTCTCCACATTTGCAAATAAGGCCTTCCCTTGTTCATCCTTTTCTCCCACAAGATAAACTGCTCATACAAATGCATCTTGATGTTCCATGCAACGCACGAGCATCTTGCTAGTTAGCCCACTCATGATGAACCAGAGCACACAAAGAAATGCAAATCCCAGTTGTCTATCTATATGTGGCGCACATGCTTTTCGAAACAAATATAGGAATATTAGCTGACCAATTAAACATTCTTTGTTTTAGTAATATGAGCATCATATCAGATTCGTATTTCAACAACTACGCTTTCGAATTATGAGTGGCATGTTGTTTCGCTTGATGGGTTGAGGTCTTGAGGAGCAGTGCTAGCACGACACGAAGCACCTACGATGATGGTAGTGAATATAAAGGGTGGAAACCATAAGCTTTACCCGTATAGTGACCGTACCATGGCGGATCTGAAGGTGCAAACAGGACAAAGGCTACTTCGCAACCAATGTTTGCTTTCAACTAGCCACTACGATTTGGTACGGACAAGAAAAGTACAGTAAACAAGTTACGATCTATTTTCCGGGTAAGATCAATGACTTAAGCAGATATGAAAGAGTACCACCTCTCTTGCGAAGCCGTGTAGGCCCATGCTGATATGTTGAGGGTGCTACGGGTGCGATGGCTGTCGGAGGCGTGGAAGAATACTTTAGACGGAGACGGCCGGGTCGGGGGATAAGTCCTGTTGCCGTGAACGAGGTAGTCGTAGGAGCGGCAACGATAAGGTGGATGACGGTGCCTATGAAGCGAGAGGACGAGATAAAAGAATCCTGGTCCGGCGCTGTGGATGAGAGACTTCCATCTCTTCCAGTGGATGACGGGATAGGGGAAGCGCCTCCGCAAGGTGGAGGATGAGGTGGCGGACGGAGGAGGCTGGCTGGAGTGGGGAGGTTGTTGTGGCGTCGATGGTGTATGAATGGGGAAATGGAGGGGAAGGGGGGATCTCAAACTTTGGGACGCGCTTGTCTGAAATGTGGGGAAGTAACGAACTTATCCCCCATTTAAAATTTCGGACATCTCATCGGTTGATGATAGGACGTTAATCTCGTATCTCCCCAATATTTGCCGGTAGCGATTTCAGGCGAGGAAATGGTGTTTTGTCTCCCACGGTTGGCGCCCACAATGTATGAATGGTGCTGACAGGTAGGGCGGTTGTGTCATGTCTGAGGGAAGTTACACATCTGCCCCTATTCAAAATATTTGCCTACATCAATTTCGAACAAGGAGAGTTTGTTTTGCCGCCCACCGTGTATGAAATGCTGAAATGGAGTGAGAGACATAGGTCTTTCGGATGAGCTTGAATCAAATGTGTTTTGCCACCCACATTTGGCGCCCACCGTGTGTGAATGGGCTCAAAGGCGCTCATGTCATGTATGACTGAAGTTACTAGTCTATCCCTATGGACAGCAGTGGAAATCGGGTCAATTAGGATGTGAAGTGTCAGGGGTAGACAATAAATTCCGTTGCATAAACACTTGCTTTGGGCAGCCAGCAAATGATAGTGGGTGTTTTGCTGCTTCGTTCAAAATTTGGGATAATTAGCATTCACATTTACCCTAGGCCCTAACAACTAAATTCAAACCCAATTTGTATTCGATTACGAATATCCATACATCATTCTACGTTTTGTTATTTATTTCTTCAAAACCACGCAAAGATTTATTCCATCTTTGTATATGAATATGATTTAGAAATGTCTTGATCTTCAAATTCGGTAGGTTGGATACACTTTAAGTCAAATAGTTATTTCATCCAATACAATATGCTCACATGAAAAACAGTTCACCTTATGTCAATCATACAAGTACTGAGGATTACCTCGCCTAAATTTTTTTGATCATTACAACACATGGACAACATAGGGGGTCTTACAACATAATCGATTTAGAGACACGACATGACATGAAAGTATAGTAATCTAATGACAATTTCAACTGGTATCTAAAGAAGAACTAGGATTACTCTAGGCTTCAGATAGTAGAAGAAGCAGGACCACCTCTGTCTTCAAATGCAACATTCTTACTTCCTCCAATTCTTGGGTTGCTTGCATAATGCGTGCAACTAATTGCATAATTTCCAGCCCCAAGCCCAAGATTACCTCATTCATGGCAGCCACACCATCTCTTTCCGCCTCTAGTAGAGCCTCAAGAACGATACACTACTACAGGATGCCGCTAACGCGACACTATGATCAGAGACCATTCGAGAAACTGTGTGCGATGCAATAATTGCAAACGGTGCTGTATGAAAACCGTTAGAAATGTATAAAACGTTTGCGACGACGAATGCATCAAACACGGTTCAGGTTTTAGTTGCATGTGCGATGAAGGGCATACGATTCAGTTCAATTGACAGTTTGCGATGAGGAGGAACAAAAGAAACGGGCAGCCACATGAAGGCGTGTGCGATACACAGCATACGGTTCACTCGGATAAACTATTTGTGATTAGGCAACACAAAAGAAATGGTCAGCTAGATCAAGGTGTGTGTGCTTGAGGGCATACGCTTCAGAAGTATTAAAGTTTGCGATTAGGCAACAGAACAGAAATGGGTCAGCCAGGTCAAAGTGTCTACGATTGATGGCATACACTTCACATGGCTGAACTATTTGCGATTAGCCACAACAAACTGAAACAGTTAGATAGATCAACGTGTGTGCGCTAGACAGGCACACACATTCTAATAAAAAGAACCGTGCGCGATGGTGCTGGCATTGCCTACTACGGTGCATCCTATGGTCCAAACGCCACGTATGCGGCCGAGAAGGCGTACGTGCCCACGTTATGCCTTCCGGGATTAGTGCTGCACTTATAACCATCAGTAAATTTTGAGCATGCATCTGGTCACATTCCAAATTGCAAACCTGTTCACACCGAGCAAAACTAAACAGTTTCCCACTTAGGAGCGTATTACTACATGGCTATAAATACTACTACTCCAAGATGACTGCACATTCCTCCTCAACTCCCCATCCACAAAAAGTCAAAAAAACAAGTCATTCATCATCGTTCCCTTGCGTCTGCCATGGCCAGCGTGAGTTCTGGGTCGCCAGGGAGAGGCGAGCCTGGAAGCGGGAGCACGAGAGATGTCCCGCCTCGCCGCGATAGCAGCCAACATGTCCCGCCGCACGGCCGTAGCAGCAAAGAGGTCCCGCCGCGCCACCGAAGCAGCACAGAGGACCCGTCGCGCTGTCGATGCAGCAGACTGGTGCGGCCGCGCCGCGGAAGCAGAAGAGATGTCCCGCCACACCGCGAATGCAGTAGAGATGTCCTCCCTTGCCGCGGTGGCCTCGGAAAATGCGTCGCGCTCATGCAAAGACTCTTACGGGCGCATGCATGCCCTCGTCCTTAGGAAGATGGATCAGATCTCTAGGTGGGCGAGGTTGCAGGATGACCTACAAGCCTCGTTTGAATAGTCTATCGACGTCATCCCGCTACTAAATGAGAGCAATGCGAAGCTCCGGGCCGAGTGCGACCTACTGAGGGCGAAGATCGTCGGAAGTAAGGAGCAGCAGGAGCAAACCACTTCCTTGTAGAAGTGGATCGGCATCATCGTCGAGAAACTTATGGACGAGAATGCCATGCTGCGCATCAAGCGCAGAAGGCTGGTGGAGGAATCCGTGGATGCTCTCAACCAGCATCTTGAGGACAAGAAAGAGCTCGTTGCCGCCCACCGGGGAGACTAGTTGTCTTCCTTCTTCTTTTTCCCTTGTGTATATCGGATGATGCTGCATGTTCCTTTTTTAATTATGTTTATAAATATGTAAGACAATTATTATCCAATGTCATCGTCCTCATATTCATCATGCTTGGTATAAGTCGCAGTCGATGCTATATAAGTCCGTCGGATCTTACATCAAGATCTGTGCAAAACTTTCTTTTCAAATTTTCATTTCTCTCCCTTAAATCTCAGTCCAGTGAGACATATAGCCACACCATAGAACAGGTGCTCGGGCGCCATTAATGGAAACATTGGGAGGGAGGTGCGCGGCGGGTAGCGGTCAAAAGGGCTCTCCTCCCGTTGAGCATGCGCAGGGGTCTAATCGCACGCCTCCCGTACTCAAATAGCTACCCCGCATGGCACCTCCTAGCCAATAAAAAAAGGGGACGCGTGGCCGCACGTAATTGGTAAGTCAAACTCCCACAGTTTCAATAATACTTGTGTTTCCGATTTGTAACATGACATCACTTGTTCCAAAATGACTTTGTTGATTGTTAAAGTGTGCGCCTTCACAAATAGGACAGAAAATACCACAGCATGTTGGTGCCATGTCATGAGACCATGCCAAGTTTCATGATTTTTAGGTGTGTTTTGGAATTATAGGAATTAAAAAAAACCAAGTTTCTCAATCTTTCCGGCCGAGTCACGACACCCAGATGTTTGAATTTCACTCCCATCTCTTGCATGGGACCTAGAAATTCACCCAAGGACACACATGTGATTTTTAAAACAACTTTGGTGCACTGGAGCATGTGCTTGTAGTTCAAATTTGAATTATGCACATTAAATGCCTAGAAACTCAATTAATGTATAAAAAAGGCCAACGAAGCCGGAATAATTCCAAAATTTAGCACGATACTTCTATTTGGTCTAATCTGGCTGTGTAAAAAAATTAAGGCGGGAGAAGGAAGTGTACGTATGTCGTTTCACACATGGAGGTGAAACGTTCCCTCTCGGAACCACGAGCCTTCTTGAGGGAAGCTCCGGTTTGCATGAAGCTTACACCAAAGCTTGTCCCAATTCGGGCAAAAAAATTACCGCAGCATGCTGGTGCCATGTCATGACACCATGCCATGTTTCATGATTTTCAAGCGTGTTTCCGAAGTACAGGAATTAAAAAACCAAGTTTCTCTATCTTTTCGGCCGAGCCACGATGCCTAGATGTTTGAATTTCCCTCCCATCTCTTGCATGGGACCTAGAAATTCACCCAAGGACACACATGTAATTTTTCAAACAATTTCGTTGCACTGGAGCCTGTGCATGTAATTCAAATTTGAATTATGCACATTAAATGCCCAGAAACTCAGTTAATGTATGAAAAAGGCCAAACGAACCCGAAATAATTCCAAAATTTAGCACGGTACTTCTATTTGGTCTAATCTGGCTGTGAAAAAAAATTAAGGCGGGAGAAGGTAGTGTACGTATGTCGTTTCGCACACGGAGGTGACACGTTCCCTCTCGGAACCATGAGCCTTCTTGAGGGAAGGTCCGGTTTGCAAGAAGCTTACCCCAAAGCTTGCCCCAATTCAGGCAAAAAATTTACCGCAGCAAGCTGGTGCCATGTCATCACACCATGCCAAGTTTCATGATTTTCAGGCATGTTTTGGAAGTACAAGAATTAAAAAACCAAGTTCCTCTATCTTTCCGACCGAGCCACGATGCCCAGATGTTTGAATTTGAGTCCCATCTCTTGCATGGGACCTAGAAATTAACCCAAGGACACACATGTGATTTTTCGAACAACTTTGGTGCACTGGAGCATGTGCTCGTAGTTAAAATTCGAATTATGCGCATTAAATGCCCAGAAACTCAATTAATGTATAAAAAAGGTGAAACAAGTCCGGAATAATTCCAAAATTTAGCACGGTACTTCTATTTGGTCTAATTTGTCTATGTAAAAAAACAAAGGCCGGAGAAGGTAGTGTACGTATGTCATTTCGCACACAGAGGTGACACGTTCCCTCTCGGAACCACGAGCCTTCTTGAGGGAAGATCCGGTTTGCAAGAAGCTTACACCAAAGCTTGTCCCAATTCGGCCAAAAAAATTACCGCTCATGTTGGTGCCATGTCATGACACCATGCCAAGTTTCATGATTTTCAGGCGTGTTTTGGAATTACAGGAATTAAAAAACGAAGTTTCTCAATCTTTCCGGCCGAGCCACGATGCCTAGATGTTTGAATTTCACTCCAATCTCTTGTATGGGACCTAGAAATACACCCAAGGACACACATGTGATTTTTCAAACAACTTTGGTGCACTGGAGCTTATACTTGTAGTTCAAATTTGAATTATGCACATTAAATGCCCAGAAATTAATTAATGTATAAAAAATGTGAAACAAGCCCGGAATAATTCCAAATTTTAGCATGGTACTTCTATTTGGTCTAATCTGGCTGTGTAGAAAAATTAAGGTGGGAGAAGGCAGTCTATGTACGTCATTTCGCACATGGAGGTGACACTCTCCCTCTCGGAACCACGAGCCATCTCGAGGGATGCTTCGGTTTGCAAGAAGCTTACACCAAAGATTGTCCCAATTTGGCCAAAAAATTACCACAGCATGTTCGTGCCATGTCATGACACCATGCCAAGTTTCATGATTTTCAGGCGTGTTTTGGAATTATATGAATTAAAAAACAAGTTTCTCAATCTTTCCAGCCGAGCTACGTTGCCCAGATGTTTGAATTTCACTCCCATCTCTTGCATGAGACCTAGAAATTCACCCAAGGACACACATGTGATTTTTCAATCAACTTTGGTGCATTGGAGCCTATGCTTGTAGTTCAAATTTGAATTATGCACATTAAATTCCTAGAAACAAATGTATAAAAAAGGCGAGACGAACCCGGAATAATTCCAAAATTTAGCACGATACTTCTGTTTGGTCTAATCTGGTTGTGTAAAAAGTTAAGGCGGGAGAAGGTAGTGTACGTATGTCGTTTCGCACACACAGGTGACACGTTCCCTTTCGGAACCACGAGCCTTCTTGAGGGAAGATCCGGTTTGCAAGAAGCCTACACCAAAGCTTGTCCCAATTCGGCCAAAAAAATTACTGCAGCATGTTGTTGCCATGTCATGAGACCATGCCAAGTTTCATGATTTTCAGGCATGTTTTGGAATTACAGGAATTAAAAAACCAAGTTTCTCAATCTTTTCGGCTGAGCCACGACGCCCAGATGATTGAATTTCACTCCCATCTCTTGCATGGCACCTAGAAATTCACCCAAGGACAACAGGTGATTTTTCAAACAACTTTGGTGCACTGGAGTACGTGCTTGCAGTTCAAATTTGAATTGTACACATTAAATGCGCAGAAACACAATTAATGTATAAAAAAGGCCAAATGAACACGGAATAATTCCAAAATTTATCACGATACTTCTATTTGGTCTAATCTGCCTGTGTAAAAAAATTAAGGCGGGAGAAGGCAGTGTACGTATGTCGTTTCACACACGGAGGTGACACATCCCTGTCAGCACCAGGAGCCTTCTTCAGGGAAGCTCCGGTTTGCAAGAAGCTTACACCAAAGCTTGTCCCAATTCGGCCAAAAAAATTACTGCAGCATGTTACTGCCATGTCATGACACCATGCCAAGTTTCATGATTTTCAGCCGTGTTTTGGATTTACAGGAATTAAAAAACCAAGTTTCTCAATCATTCCAGCCGTGCCACGAAACCCAGATGTTTGAATTTTATTCCCATTTCTTGCATGGGACCTATAAATTCCCCCAAAGACACACATGTGATTTTTCAGCTAACTTTGGTGCATTGGAGCATGTGCTTGTAGTTCAAATTCGAATTATGCACATTAAATGCCTAGAAACTTAATTAATGCATAAAAATGCCAAACGAACCCGGAATAATTCCAAATTTAAGCACAACACTCTTGTACTAGTTGCATGTTCACTGTACGTAAATGTTCTAGCAATTCAAACACCATCCTTTCCCTTCGTAACATCATTTTGTCTATCAAAACATAAGGACAAAATCAGGTATACCACAAACAGTTTATTAGAAAGAATCATGTGGGATGCGATATAAAATATCTTGGCGCACCGTCTTGTCTGGCTTACGCAGGAAGCTTCATCGTCTACAGTCCACCGCCCCCGCTTGAACCACACTTGCGTGCCAGTTTCTCGCGGCACCAAGCGAAAAAAAAATTCCACCGCGGAAATATCTATCTCCCCGCCCTCTCCCACCTACCAAAAGCCAAATCTCCACTGTTCCTCCTTGCTTTCCAAGTTCAAACCTTCACTGCTGCTTATTGGCTGCTCAGCCTCCTCACCGGCGACCCTTCTTATTGCAGTGCCGCCTCCTTGTCGGCTGCCCTTCTTCTTGCAGCGCCGCATCCTCGCCAGCGACCCTTCTACTTGCAGCGCCGCCTCCTCACCGGCGACCCTCCTTCTTGGTGCACGGCCTCCTCACCATTGACCCTTCTTCTTGTTGTGCGGCCTCGTTGACATGATCAGGTAATCCACACCCCACCCACACCATCCTCCTCCTTTCCTGTCCCACATGCTCCGACTGACGAAGCGACACCTTCCACCGAAATCACTGCCCCCCTCCTCCAATTAAGCGCCGCCCACATCCATTTTGCACGCAGTATAACGTGGAGCTGAGTAGCATGCGGCCGCACGCGCGAACAAGGTCGCTATGGATGAGATGCGTGTCGACCGCCAGATCTTGGAGGAGCACCTCGTCTTCAAGGCTACAGTCGACACCGCCGCGCGGTTATCTACTTTAAAATATAGTTCGTGATGTTTTCTCGAGGCCACCGCCAGTGCCTTTTAGTGATTTGTCCTCTATAATGTTAATGTGCAATCTGATGTTCAATTAATAGTTTGGTCCCCTGAAATGTAATGTTCAGCTAACACTTTGGTCCAACAATTGCTACATTTCACAGTACTATTGTCAAGCATTCTTTGTTTTGTGAACTGTCTTATCTTCTAGTACATGTTTCTGTTCCGCAATGTCGTGCTCAGTTAACTATTTTGGTTCATTTGGTCTACTGTCCATTTAACTGTTTGGTTCAGTTCTGCAATTTGATTTTCATTTACTGTGGGTACAATTTTGTATTGTTATGCATTTGACACCAATCGAATTTGGCTATACTCAATCCATATTCTACTGGTAGTATGGCAACTCTCAGTTAACCTGATCAATATGTTCCTTATGTGTGTTGCAGGGAAACAATGGGAGACACTGTGGTTTACCATCGAGGTTTGTTCAAGCAGGCTCCTTTGGCTAATAGCACATTATTGTGTAGTTGCAGGAATCATTCTAATATTTAGGTTTCTTACAATTTGGTCTTGAACATGTAGGTCCCGCTGTCAGAGGCTTAGACCCACTATTCGACCCATTTTGCATATGGGAAATGAGATGTCCATGAATATCAGTCAAGTCAAGAAACTGAGAAAGATTGTTAGGATGAAGAAACTTGCAAAGAATAACAGCAAGATCTTTGATTGCACAATGAAGAAGACATCAGTCAACTATCGGATGGTAGCAACTCTTTTACCTTGTTTTTACCCCTTGAGCCATTTCAAAATTTACAAAGAAGATACAAGATCGCTTAATCAGTAGCCGCGACCTTCTTCTGTAGGACGGGTGTCACCTATAGACTTCTTCTATAGGAAAGATCATTAAGTGGCGTGTTGCCAATCCCCTCGCCTTGCTCAGGACAACGCACCTTCTGCCAAACGGCCGGTGGCCACGAAGGTGAAGTCCAGCTCCTATTCTGGCTTGAGCCCCTCTCAAAGCTCATCTCCCCAGAGCCCTTAATGTCATGGTAGGCACCGAAGCCGTCGGAGAGCTCCACCCTTCCGCCTCTGAAGAGAAGATGAGAGTCCCCTCATCCCATGGAGTTCAACTTGAACTCCATGCTCATTGTGGAAGAGTAAGGATGATTTCTCTTTGTGATAAACATCTTCCTAAGTGGATTTGAATGCTTTTACTGACTGACCTCTTATTGTTGTTGTCGCCGGCAGGTATGTGGAAGAGGAGAAGGAGACCCTCATCCATCATTCCCGTAGGAAGCTCCGGCGCCTCGGGTCGCTCGAGGGCATCGAGGGCTCGACTTTTGTGGGGAAGGATGCAGAAGACCCTGTGTCGAGCCCCCAACCCAGCCCCCGCCCTGGGAGGGAGACTTGACCCCACCCCCCAGAGGTGATGGAGACAACCATTCTGCCCCTTCACATGGAGGAGGGGTGGGGTAATGTAGGACGAGCCCCTCCTGGAGGAGCATGTGTCCCCTGCCGCTCAAGCCGAAGATGTCGTCATGGAATCCTTCACTTCAGAGATGGCGCAGAAGGCTGTCGGGTCTTCCCTGGCAAGGGGCGAGGCTCGTGACCCAGCAATGACTATTGCCGGGGAAACAGAGACCCCTGCCCGACAGACTTCCCCAGGTATCTAGCTTAACCCTTTTTACCTTTCACTCTCTAGCTGCCTCCACCGGCTTGTTTATTTGCTTAGAGATTTTCATTCCTTCGTTTGTTCACTAGCCCCTTCCATATTCAGCCCCTAGGCCGAACAACCAGACTTGTTGGAGGCGGTGGCCGACATAGGGAGGTCCGCCATAGAGGAAGCCGCGAAGGTCGCAGCTACTGAGGGGCATGATCTAGTTGACGGGGGAACACAAGGTCGCAGGACGGGTGTCACCTATAGACTTCTTTTGTAGGAAATGGCTGCCATGTGGCGAACGGTTGCCACTTAATGATCTTGCGGCTTGACACCACACTGATTGACGACGTGAGTCGCGCTTCAGTGGTTGGTTGTAGCGGTTCTGCCCCCGTAAGCCCTGGCAGGCTCTGCCGGGGAGCGTTGATTACTTGCTTCTGGTGGTGGCCTTGCCCCTTGCCGGGCTCGCCTGCCCGGCAAGGGAGGCCCTTTTCTTGCCGATATCTTTCTCCTTAGGATCGATCTTGGTCCCTTTGAGCTGCATGTTGGTTCTTCAAATCCCTTGATTCTTCAATCTCTGACCTATCCCTGGCTTGTTCGTGCACGAGTCATGGGAAAATGTCTGCCCCTATATATTTTCCCCGACATAAGCCCCCGGGCCTGAGCCATACGTGTCGCGTGGCACGTTGGGTTAGGCCCCAAACAGTGAGCAGACACGTGGCGGGAAAGGGCTGCGTGTGACGGTTTGCCACAATGACTAGTCAATCCAACGTTCACTTTGCACAATTACTGCACGTCGTCGGGTCATGGGGCGGTTGTAGTTATGGTAAAACGGTAACTTTCTGAAGCGTCATACCTCTGCCCCACTTTCCCCCTCTTAAGAGCAGGGCAAATTGGAGCGGCACGATTCATCTGTCTCTCGCCCCGCTCCCACATCTTCTTGCTCCGCAAGCCAAGCGACAGTTCCCCATCTCGCTTCTCCTTCCACTGCCATCCTCTCCAAAGAAACCTTCTTGCGTTGCTACAGCAATGGGGAAGAGACCCGCAGACAAGAAGAAGTTGGCGACCGCGGTGAAGGAGCCTACCGCCGAGGGGAACAAAAGGTCGGCGGAACTGAACAAGAAGCAGAGCGAGGACGTCGTCTTCGTTACGTCCACCTTGAGCAGCCCCGTCCTTCAGGCGAAGTACGGGTACCTGTGGGGGCGGCCCGTTGAGAAAGTGCATGTAGCGCCCATGGTCAACGCAGCGTGCAAGGTGAATCCCCCCGATTCTTATCGGCTCTTCGCCGCTTATTTCATCTGTGGTATGTGTCCTCCTTTTTCGGAGTTCTTTGAGGCAATCATGAACATCTATGGATTTCACCTCCTTGGCCATCTTCGCGCACTTGTGTCAGAATTTCATCGGGGTGAAGCCCAATGTGGATTTATTCCGACATTACTTCATTCCGCGGGTGGAGAGCAAAGTTAACCATCCTGGGATCATTAGTTGGATACCAAGGTTGAAGAAGAATTACCTTCTAGGGTACCAACACGAGAGATGGGATAAATTGGTGTTGGATCCAGGACAAAGAAGCCCCCGAGTTTTGTGAAACGCGGCAAGAGTGCATCAAGCGCGGAAAGGATTGGACCTCCAAGGGCCTTTCCGAGGATAGGTTGCGCCCGACAATTAATAGGATCATCCGCCAGGTGGCTGGCGGGTTAACCATCGAGCATGTGGGGGCAGATTTCCTCCTCCGCCACATCTCACCGCTACGGGAGAGGGATAGGCCTGCGTGGCTATATGGCAGCGCTGCGGATAGGACGAGACTATTGCCGGGGCTGGCCAATAACTTTTCAGTTTATGGCCATGCTTGTCTGTGCGACCAGCTATTTGGTCACTTCGAGATGTTCAAGCTCCCGCCAACCATCGTTCCCCTGAACATCAACCCTGCCCATGATCAGATACTGAAGTGGATGCCGGATTGCAATGCTGAGGGAGTATCGGGCACTTGGCAGCTCCCTTCCCTTGATGAAGACCTCCAGTGGTCGAGCACCTAGGTGGAGAAGGCCACCAGGGCCGAAGAGGGAATGTATAAACGCACCTTTGCTATGGAGGTAGCGTACCTTCTGAAGAGGGTCGTGGAGGACACAGATGCCCGCCGCGCAGAGATGGAGAAGGCCGCAAAGGCAGGGAAAGGCTGGGAACGAAAGCTCTTCCCAGGGAGGCAGCAAGGCGCATGCCACGGAGGATACTACCAGGGGAGTGCTTGCTGGGGATAACTTTACCAGCTAGATGCTCTAGCCACAGCAGCAACGGAGCTCCAGGAGGGAGAGGGGGATGAGCAGGAGGAGGGCACGGCAGCGGCCCCTGAAGAGGAATGGCTGGCGGCAGGGCCGCAAGCCCCTGGACCAGATCCAAACCAGCGCACCCGCAGGCGCGTCGCTACCCGAGGAGGGGCAACCTCTAACCCGGTGCCACCCACCAAGAAGGTGAAGAAGATCTCCACCAAGTCTTCCAAGGCCGAGGTGGCGTGTTGCCAATCCCCTCGCCTTGCTCAGGACAACGCACCTTCTGCCAAACGGTCGGTGGCCACGAAGGCGAAGTCCAGCTCCTATTCTGGCTTGAGCTCCTCTCAAAGCTCATCTCTCCCAGAGCCCTTGATGTCATGGTAGGCACCGAAGCCGTCGGAGAGCTCCACCCTTCCGCCTCTGAAGAGAAGATGAGAGTCCCCTCCTCCCACGGAGTTCAACTTGAACTCCATTCTCATTGTGGAAGAGTAAGGAGGATTTCTCTTTGTGATAAACATCTTCCTAAGTGGATTTGAATGCTTTTACTGACTGACCTCTTATTGTTGTTGTCGCCGGCAGGGATGTGGAAGAGGAGAAGGAGACCCTCATCCATCATTCCCGTAGGAAGCTCCGGTGCCTCGGGTCGCTTGAGGGCATCGAGGGCTCGACTTTTGTGGGGAAGGATGCAGAAGACCCTGTGTCGAGCCCCCAACCCAGCCCCCACCCTGGGAGGGAGACTTGACCCCGCCCCCCAGAGGTGATGGAGACAACCTTTCTACCCCTTCATATGGAGGAGGGGTGGGGTAATGTAGGACGAGCCCCTCCTGGAGGAGCATGTGTCCCCTGCCGCTCAAGCCGAAGATGTCGTCATGGAATCCTCCACTTCAGAGACGGCGCAGAAGGCTATAGGGTCTTCCCCGGCAAGGGGCGAGGCTCGTGACCCGGCAATGACTGTTGCCGGGGAAACAGAGATCCCTGCCCGGCAGACTTCCCCAGGTATCTAGCTTAACCCTTTTTACCTTTCACTCTCTGGCTGCCTCCACCGGCTTGTTTATTTGCTTAGAGATTTTCATTCCTTCGTTTTTTCACTAGCCCCTTCCATATTCAGCCCCCAGGCCAAACAACCAGACTTGTTGGAGGCGGTGGCGGACATAGGGAGGTCCGCCACAGAGGAAGCCGCGAAGGTCGCGGCTACTGAGGGGCATGATCTAGTTGACGGGGGAACACAAGGTTCTTTGCCGGTCGTGGAGCATTCCTTGGAAAGCACCTCGATAGAGGAAGTGGTTATCGAGGCTAACATTACTATTCAAACCATGGGTCCACTCCCTTCTTACGGGGGCGCGACTGATGCCCCACCATCTTCTTCGAACATGCTATCTGTGGTGCCATTGTTGCCTGATATCGGAGCCCCCAGCCCGACCTTGACAAACGCAGATCTTGATGAAGAGCTTCAGCGTCTTCTGGCACCACTACAGCTGCGAGGCGGGGAGAATGACTCAGCTGCCATCACCATGGATTTGTCCTTCATCGAGTACATGGCGGTGGGCCTGAAGGAACTGCAGGCCCGACACAACCGGAAGTGGTAGGAGCTCAAGGAGTGGCGTGAATCCGCCGACAAAGTGGATCAGAAGATGAAGGACAAGTTCTTGGAGTTGCGTGAATGGCACGACAAGCAATTCAAGGCACTCATGAGGCAGCAAGAGGTCCTTCAGATGATGAGGGAAGATGTCGTGGCTCGGGAGGGGCGCCTGGTGGACCACAAAGAATCTTTGGATGCTAGGGAGCGAGAGATCTCCCTTCAGGAGGAGAATCTTGAAGCTTCCCTCCACGGCAAGGATGAAAGGTTGGAGGCCTTGGTGCAACAACACACCAAGGAATTGAAGGAGAAGCATGGGGCCGCTCTGGACACTCTTACAACTGACCATGCTGCCTGGCTGAAGAAGCTTGCTGAACATCTGGATGCCCTGTCTTCCGCCAAGGCCGAGCTCGACCGGCAGGTGGCCAAACTGACTGAAGACCTTGCCGGGAGTGCCAAGGAGGTGGAGGCACTCAAAGAAGAGGCGCGGCAAGCAGAGCTTCACTTGGCTGATGTGTAGTCGCAGATCTCCACCGAGACCCAAAGCCTTGAGCCCGCCAACGGC
The DNA here is from genome assembly GCF_003073215.2 of Triticum urartu. NCBI lineage: Eukaryota > Viridiplantae > Streptophyta > Magnoliopsida > Poales > Poaceae > Triticum > Triticum urartu. The sequence continues at coordinate 332,595,907 of NC_053028.1, read as the reverse complement.
AACATCTCTGATATGAACGCAAGAATCGGCTCGCTGGAGCGGTCGGTGGAATCCCTTCAATCCCAGCACTAGTTACTGTACAAGGACTTGGAAACCGCCAAGCGCCTGCAGCAAGATGCAAAGGACAGGCTGAAGAACCGGGTTGATATGAACAACCTATGGATCAAGAGCCTGATTGACGTTGTAGAACGTCTTGGCGCCCAAGCTGCGGCAATTGGCATGGACGGCCTAGTCTACTCAGCTAGTGAGCAGAAGGTTCCGAGTGTCAAGATGGGGATCTTCTTCGACGAGTTGGTTAACAAGTTGAAGGTGCATGAAGAGGGGAGGACCGAGCGTTCCGCGACCGAGTCGCGGAGGCTCGCTCGTGACGCCCTCTTCATGGTCTTGAGCAACATCGCCTGTCGCCACCTAGAGCTCGACCTTGGTGATGACTTCAAGAAGCCGCCAGCGGGTGCTGACTTTGCCTCTGCTGAGAAGAAGGCCACTCCCTTCGCCGACAGGGTTCTCCGCATTTAAGTTATTCCTCCTGGTCCTGTAATGGAACATGATGTATATTTTGTGTTTAGTCATTTTATCTCTAGTGTTTGTGCGAGGTTGATACTTCTAGCTGGATCTTTAAGTGCATGTTTATCCCTTTAAACTCTATATGCTCGTGTTCGTATGATCAATTCCTATGTATGCTTTGGATGCCTGCTGATATCATATTTTCGTGATTGTTGTAAGGGTCTGACCCTTAACAGTCATCTTGGCATGGATGCGCCCCGACAGGTTTTTCCCAGGTAGCTCTCGATGCAGCCTCTCGTCCTGCGAGCGTGGCTCTAGACAGGACAATGGAGCGATCAAAGAAACTAGCCAACGTTCCTCCGCATGAGGGCTTTCACGATACAAACACTTACTGGAGTTAAGGGATAAACAACTGCAGAAATCTGCAATGCATCAAATAGAAGTTATAACATGGACTTACCTTTCGTTTTAAGCTCTTTTTCTGTCTGCCAGGCCGTGCGAGTTCAACGCGTCCGCGGTGCCTGCAGGAGTAGAAGTTAATCAGGTGGTTTCTTCATTCCCAGCAAGGATCATCATGTATCACTTGTGGCTGGCGGGCATAGGGGCATGGTGTCGGGCTTCGCTGGCCCCCCTTACTTTTGCTCCCCCCTCGAGTCAGTGTAACGTCTACCGTCACATGGGCCGCGCCAATGCGGGCAGCCTCGCCGAAGTGTGCTTGCTGAGGCATCAATCGATTGTCTCATACCAGCATTCTGCTCAGGATCACCCACAGTGGGGAAAATACTGGACCGAGCGTCGCATGGTAATCGTCGACATTGATGACGCTGAGGCTAAAGCAACTCGACTGCCGATGAGGTGGGGGGAAAGGAAGGAGGGAGCTCATGTCCACACATCTTGTGCCCCTTCCTCCGAACAGCATTCGGATGGCGATAAAGCCATACAAGCCACCAGAGTAAATCTATTGCCATCAGCCATGGTCCTGGTCATGACCGTTGCTATGGTAAATCATGGAGAGAGGCAACACGGCTCAAGGGTGCATCTTCCCCCGCTCTGCTTCTGCACCTCCGCGGGCGCCACGGTCGATATCGCTGTCGTGGATGAAGACGGCGATGAAGATGACGCGTGCCGTACACTTTCAGGGTCGCACAAGCCCTCCCCCTACCTGGCACACCAAATATGTCACGGGATTTCCGCGGCCACCTATGCGACAGGAAGGCCCCTTGTTGGTTTGGCAGGGAGCGGCGCATTGCATAAAGAGCAGACCGGCGTACGGCCGCGCGACAGGGAGCACACAAGCAATTTACCCAGGTTCGGGCCGTCGTGAGGTGTAAAACCTTACTCCTGCTTTAGTGGGTTGATGGTGGAATGAAAGGTGGTGGTGCGTAATTCACTTTGCCCGGCAAGGTTTGCCTAGGGGCTGTAGTGAAGGAAATATGCCCTAGAGGCAATAATAAAGTATTATTTTATTTCCTTATATCATGATAAATGTTTATTATTCATGCTAGAATTGTATTATCCGGAAACATAATACTTGTGTGAATACATAGACAAACTAAACGTCACTAGTGTGCCTCTACTTGACTAGCTCGTTAATCAAAGATGGTTATGTTTCCTAACCATAGACATGTGTTGTCATTTGATTAATGGATCACATCATTAGGAGAATGATGTGATTGACATGACCCATTCCATTAGCTTAGCACCCGATCGTTTAGTATGTTGCTATTGCTTTCTTCATGACTTATACATGTTCCTATGACTATGAGATTATGCAACTCCCATTTGCCGGAGGAACACTTTGTGTGCTACCAAACGTCACAACGTAACTGGGTGATTATAAAGGAGCTCTACAGGTGTCTCCAAAGGTACATGTTGGGTTGGCGTATTTCGAGATTAGGATTTGTCACTCCGATTGTCGGAGAGGTATCTCTGGGCCCTCTCGGTAATGCACATCACATAAGCCTTGCAAGCATTGCAACTAATGAGTTAGTTGCGAGATGATGTATTACGAAACGAGTAAAGAGACTTGCCGGTAACGAGATTGAACTAGGTATTGAGATACCGACGATCGAATCTCGGGCAAGTAACATACCGATGACAAAGGGAACAAAGTATGTTGTTATGCGGTCTGACCGATAAAAGATCTTCGTAGAATATGTGGGAGCCAATATGAGCATCCAGGTTCCGCTATTGGTTATTGACCGGAGACATGTGTCGGTCATGTCTACATTGTTCTCGAACCCGTAGGGTCCACACGCTTAACGTTATGATGACAGTTTCATTATGAGTTTATATATTTTGATGTAACGAAGTTTGTTCGGAGTCCTGGATGTGATCACGGACATGACGAGGAGTCTCGGAATGGTCAAGACATAAAGATTGATATATTGGAAGCCTATGTTTGGACATCGGAAGTGTTCCGGATGAAATCGGCATTTTACTGGAGTACCGGGAGGTTACCGGAACCCCCCGGTAACCTAATGGGCCTTAATGGGCCTAGTGGAGGAAGAGGAGAGGAGGCCTAGGGGCTGCCGCGCGCCCCTCCCCCCCAAGTCCGAATTGGACAAGGAGGGGGGGCGGCGCCCGCCCTTTCCTTTCTTCCCTCTCCTCCTTCCCCCCAAGTCCTAATCCAACTAGGGAAAGGGGGGAGTCCTACTCCCGGTAGGAGTAGGACTCCTCCAGCGCGCCTCCTCCCAGGGCCGGCCGCACCCCCCTTGCTCCTTTATATACGGGGGCAAGGGGGCACCTCTAGACACACAAGTTGATCCTCGTGATCGTTTTCTTAGCCGTGTGCGGTGCCCCCTTCCACCATACTCCTCGATGATATTGTAGCGGTGCTTAGGCGAAGCCCTGCGACGATAGAACCTCAATATCGTCACCACGCCATCGTGCTGACGGAACTCTTCCCCGACACTTTGCTGGATCGGAGTCCGGGGATCGTCATCGAGCTGAACGTGTGCTAAAACTCGGAGGTGCCGTAGTTTCGGTGCTTGATCGGTCGGGCCGTGAAGACGTACGACTACATCAACCGCATTGTCATAATGCTTCCGCTATCGGTCTATGAGGGTACGTAGACAACACTCTCCCCTCTTGTTGCTATGCATCACCATGATCTTGCGTGTGTGTAGGAATTTTTTTGAAATTACTACGTTACCCAACATGTAGCGACTACGCGCGTATCGTGGCTTGGGTGTGTCAACTTTCCAGCCTTATAACCCCTCCGACGAGTGCCATGGGCCTCCTTTTATAGATTCAGGGGTCACCACAGTGGCAAAGTGGTCATTGTCCACTGACATGATAGCAAACAGTGCTATCATACCTAACTCTACGGGCTGACAGGGTGCATTAAATGCGCCGCTAAGTGTCACATCATTGGTCGCCCGGCAAGGCCTGCCGGGGTATCTTGCTAGCTCCGCCCCTATTCTCTTGACACGTCATAGGACGGGTGTCACCTATAGGCTTCTTCCATAGGAAATGGCGGTCATGTGGCGAACGGCTACCACTTAATCATCTTGCGGCTTGACACCGCACTGATTGATGACGCGAGTCACGCTTGAGTGGTTTGTGGTGGCGGTTCTGCCCCCACGAGCCCCAGCAGGCTCTGCCGGGGAGCCTTGGTTACTTGCTTCTGGTGGTGGCCTTGCCCCTTGCCGGGGAGGCCCTTTTCTTGCTGATATCTTGCTCCTTAGACTCGATCTTGGTCCCTATGAGCTGCAGGTTGGTTCTTCAAATCTCTTGATTCTTCAATATCTAACTTGTCCTTGGCTTGTCTGTGCATGAGTCAGGGGAAAATATCTGCCCCTATATATTTCCCCGACACTGGCCAAGATGAAGTGCCCCAACAACTACCTCTCAGGACTTATCAAGTATGTACTCACCAGTTCAATCTTACCAATACCAGTTACAATCAATGGCTATGTTTTGTATGGTCGATGTATTAAGCATGTTGTAGTGAACATGCCTAACACATTTTAGCTATTTCCCCTAACTTTTTATAGACAACCGGGCCATTATCTGCTCTGGAAGCACCAACCTTGTGATGTTTAACTCTGCCAATTGCATATTTATCAGTACCGGTTTCAATGGCCATTAAGCCTGTTGCAATTAACAGTTGTATCCATTTTTAAACAGATATATTTCAATGGCTACAAACTTAGAAAACATGAATTAGGATGATGTTAAGCCTGTTGCAATTGACAGTTGTATCCATTTTTTAATCCGTCACTTTGCTACCATGCTACTCTTTCGCAATGAAGATATCACTAAAAAATGCTACCATTTTATTACCATTTGCTATTTTTGGTGGATATTAACCCTGTTGTAGTTAACATTGGCTTTTCATGTACTTCCACAGGCGTGGCACCCCGGCTCAGAGAAACCAGAATGCCCCGTATTCTAGCCCAGAGATCAAGATGAAGTCTTCTGGAATACAACACTGCTTGACATAGAACAAATAAACTCCTATAACAAAGGAAAATGCTACAAGGGTTTGATGTTACAAAGGATCACATCAGCACAACGACACTACACCTTTAATACTACACTTATAGCAGCGACATCCTTCTAGCAGTGGAACAACGACGAAGGTGGTGAACTCCACTACACAGGGAGTCTGGCTGGGACACGATCTAGCTTGCACGCACGGTAACCTTGACAAGCAAACAATTAGTCGCGGCATCACCTGCAATCTGGCATGACACGCCAGGTCAGTAGAATGAATGTACTTACAAGATCACTACAACTAGAAGCATCAAGGGAAAACAAAAACACAGTATTAGTAGATTAGATTATCAACAACTACTATGATATGAAAGCAACTAGTAAGCATGACAACAACTACTAAGCATCACTCCACGGCAACAAAAATGAGGGTACCGGTAGGATAGCTTGCCAGGGGAAACTTGTTTACTTAAACGTATAGAGGCATCCCACTTGCGTGGACATATTACATGCACGAGTCCCTGGCAAGGTTTATCCTTTTCATTAATATGTTGAAACAAACAAGTATAGACCTTACAGGACACAAACATGGATTAAAAAGATTACATAATTTGAACTGAAATTTGGCAAGTGCCTACAGATTTAAGATTGAAAAAATATAAGTGCCCGTGATCCCCTTTCTTGTCCCTCTCCTCCTAGGCACTACGGCAGGAGGTGAAGTGGGCAAAAGGAGCGCATGGGCAGAAGTCGAGCCTAACCCTATCGGGCTCTAGGAGAGGTAGGCCGGCGAGAGCGGGAGGGCACGGACGAAGGCGATGGTGAAGAGATCGGCGTAGGCGAGTGATACGTCTCCAACATATCTATAATTTTTGATTGTTCCATGCTATTATATTATCTGTTTTGGATGTTAATGGGCTTATTTATACACTTTTATATTATTTTTGGGACTAACCTACAAACCCAAGGCCCAGTGCATATTGCTGTTTTTTTTTGCCTATTTCAGTGTTCTGCAGAAAAGGAATATCAAATGGAATCCAAACGGAATGAAACCTTTGGGAGAGTTATTTCTGGAACAAACGTGATCCAGGGGACTTGGAGTAGACGTCAAGAAATCAACGAGGAGGCCACGAGGCAGGCAGGCGTGCCTGCCCCCCTGGGCATGCCCCCACCCTCGTGGGCCCCTCGTGGCTCCACCGACCTACTCCTTCCTCCTATATATATCCACATACCCCAAAAACATCCAGGAGCACCACGAAACCCTATTTCCACTGCCGCAACCTTCTGTACCCAAGAGATCCTATCTTGGGGCCTTTTCCGGAGCTCTGACGGAGGGGGAATCGATCACGCAGGGCTTCTACATCAACACCATAGCCTCTCCGATGATGTTTGTGTAGTTTACCACATACCTTCGGGTCCATAGTTATTAGCTAGATGGCTTATTCTCTCTCTTTGGATCTCAATACAATGTTCTCCTCGATCTTCTTGGAGATCTATTTGATGTAACTCTTTTTGCGGTGTGTTTGTCGAGATCCGATGAATTATGGATTTATGATCAAGCTTATCTGTGAACAATATTTGATTCTTCTGTGAAATCTTTTATGTATGATTTGTTATCTTTGCAAGTCTCTTTGAATTATCAGTTTGGTTTGGCCTACTAGATTGATCTTTCTTGCAATGGGAGAAGTGCTTAGCTTTGGGTTCAATCTTGCAGTGTCCTTTTCCCAGTGACAGCACGAGCAGCAAGGCACGTATTGTATTGTTGCCATCGAGTATAAAGAGATGGGGTTTATATCATATTGCCTGAGTTTATCCCTCTACATCATGTCATCTTGCCTAATGCATTACTCCGCCCTTATGAACTTAATACTCTAGATGCATGCTGGATAGTGGTCGATGTGTGGAGTAATAGTAGTAGATGCAGAATCGTTTCGGTCTACTTGTCGCGGACGTGATGCCTATATACATGATCATGCCTAGATATTATCATAATTATTCACTTTTCTATCAATTGCTTGACAGTAATTTGTTGACCCATCGTAATACTTATGCTATCTTGAGAGAAGCTAGTAGTGAAACCTATGGCCCCCGGGTCTATCTTTTATCGTATAAGTTTCCAATCTAGTTTATTTGCAATCTTTACTTTCAATCTATATCATAAAAATACCAAAAATATTTATCTTATTATCTCTATCAGATCTCACTCTCGTAAGTGACCGTGAAGGGATTGACAACCCCTTTATCGCATTGGTTGCGAGGTTCTTATTTGTTTGTGTAGGTACGAGGGACTTATGTGTAGTCTCCTACTAGATTGATACATTGGTTCTCAGAAACCGAGGGAAATACTTACGCTACTTTGCTGTATCACCCTTTCCTCTTTAAGGGAAAACCAACGCAGTGCTCAAGAGGTAGCAAGAAGGATTTATGGCGCCGTTGCCAGGGAGGTTGCCCCAAATCAAGTCAAGATTTGATCTCCCGTCAACAAGCCATTTCTGGCGCCGTTGCTGGGGAGATCTACCACAAGTCAAGACATACCAAGTACCCATCACAAACTCTTATCCCTCACATTACATTATTTGCCTTTTGCCTCTCGTTTTCCTCTCCCCCACTTCACCCTTGCCATTTTATTCGCCCTCTTTTCCGTTCTCCTTCTTTCCGTATGTATCTTTGTTTGTGTTTCCATGTGCCTTCTATTTGCTTGCATCTTTGCTTGCTAAAAATCTGTTGATATGGATCCACTTAAAGTGTTGTACTTGGATCTTCGATCCTTATGCGCTCGTGCTGAAACCCCAACTAGCCTAGTTGATGGGAAATCTTTAGATGAGCATGCTCATTTTGTGCATCACCGTTTGTCTGAAAAAGGGAGACTCTTATGGGATCAAATAAACAGATTGTTGTGTTATGCTTGGAATCTTTGTGAAATTTGTGATTTTACTTGTTGCTCTAAGAACCATAAAAACACCTCCCCTACCTATGTGCGTTTAATGACAATGAAATCTTATCTTCTTATGCAAAGGGTGTTTATAGTTACTACGATATCGAACAAATTGAAGAATTTGTTGCTTTTAAGGGTACTTCTGAACTTTCTTCTTTGATTGGAAAGTATGATATTACTCTCTACGAATCGGAAAATTTTGACATACTTAAATATTGCTATGAAAACTATGCTCATAATGTCTATGTCAAAGAATTTATTGAAAGAATGACCATTACTTGGGAAGAAAATAATGATATGCACGAATCTATAGATATTTATGACTCTCGTTATTTGATTGAAATATCCCTTGATTAACATGATGCCTTCTATTATTGTGGCCAAGATTCCAATATTTATGAAGATGAGTTTGCTATAGTTCCTTATGTTAAACATGAGATCGTTGCTATTGCACCCATACTTGATAGTTCCTTTGATGAAAAGCATGATTGCAATGATGTTATTATAAATTCTATTAATGTCAATTGTGTTAATGATATGCAAAACCATAAGCTTGGGGATGCTAGTTTTGCTATGAGTACTATTTGTTGCAATGAGCATAGTTGGGGTGATTCTTCTTTTCATCTTGAAAATTTATTCAAGGCCCATGATGAATATGAGATTGATAATAGTGTTTGCAATATTATTGAAAGTGGGTTTGGAAGACTGTCAACTTTAGATCCCACATATTTGGGGAATGTTCAATCTTATGAAATTTTTGATAAGAGTGGGTTTGGAGAGGGCATGACTTTAGTTAATTTTAATCCCACTATTTTGGAAGAGTGTCAACTTTGCATATATGTGGATCATGTTAAGAATATGTTTTGTGCTAGCTACATTGTTGAATTTGATTATGATCCTACATGTAAGTATTATCAGAGAGGAAAATATGGTTGTAGAAAATTTCATGTTACTAAATTACCTCTCGTTATGTTGAGATTGCTATTGTTTCTTTCCGCTTCCTTGCATATGCTACTTTTTGCTTGCCTTGATAATTTGTTTTAGTATAAGATTCCTATGCATAGGAAGTATGTTAGACTTATATGTGTTTGTAATGTGTTTTATTATGCTCTCTTTGTGCTTCAATTCTTGTCTTTCATGTCAGCATCATCGAAATTGTCAATGCCTAGCTAGGGGCGTTTAACGATAGCGCTTGTTGGGTGGAAACCCAATTTTATTTTGTTTCTTAATTTTTGATTCTTTTTAGTAATAAATAATTCATCTAACCTTTGTTTAGATGTGGTCTTATTATTTTAATTAGTGTTTGTGCCAAGTAGAACCTTAAGTGGTGGTTTGCTTTCTTATACTAACGGAGCTTATGAGATTTTTTGTTGAGTTTTGTGTTGTGAAGTTTTCAAGTTTTGGGTAAAGATTTGATGGATTATGGACTAAGGAGTGGCAAGAGACTAAGCATGGGGATGCCCAAGGCACCCTAAGGTAAAATTCAAGGACAACCAAAATCCTAAGCTTGGGGATGCCCTAGAAGGCATCCCCTCTTTTGTCTTCTTCCATCGGTAACTTTACTTGAGGCTATATTTTTATTCACCACATGATATGTGTTTTGCTTGGAGCGTCTTGTATGATTTGAGTCTTTGCTTTTTTAGTTTACCACAATCATACTTTCTGTACACTCCTTTTGGGAGAGACACACATGAATTGGAATTTATTAGAATACTCTATGTGCTTCACTTATATCTTTTGAGCTAGATAATTTTGCTCTAGTGCTTCACTTATACCTTTTAGAGCACGGTGGTGGTTTTATTTTATAGAAATTATTGATCTCTCATGCTTCACTTATATTATTTTGAGAGTACTTTAGAACAGCATGGTAATTTGCTTTGGTTATAAAATTGGTTCTAACATGATAGGCATCCAGGATGGGTATAATAAAAACTATCATAAAAAGTGAATTGAATACTATGAGAAGTTTGATACTTGATGATTGTTTTGAGATATGAAGATGGTGATATTGAAGTGTGCTAGTTGAGTAGTTTTGAATTTGAGAAATACTTTTGTTGAATATTGCAAGTCCCGTAGCATGCATGTATGGTAACCGTTGTGTAACAATTTTGAAACATGAGGTGTTCTTTGATTGTCTTCCATATGAGTGGCGGTCGGGGACCAGCGATGGTCTTTTCCTACCAATCTATCCCCCTAGGAGCATGCGTGTAATGCTTGGTTTTTGATGACTTGTACATTTTTTCAATAAGTATATGAGTTCTTTATGACTAATGTTGAGTCCATGGATTATACGCACTCTCACCCTTCCATCATTGCTAGCCTCTTCGGTACCATCAATTGCCCTTTCTCACCTTGAGAGTTGGTGCAAACTTCGCCGGTGCATCCAAACCCCGTGATATGATATGCTCTGTCACACATAAACCTCCTGATATCTTCCTCAAAACAGCCACCATACCTGCCTATTATGGCATTTCCATAGCCATTCCGAGATATATTGCCATGCAACTTTCCACCGTTTCATTTATGACACGCTTCATCATTGTTATATTGCTTTGCATGATCATGTAGTTGACATCGTATTTGTGGCAAAGCCACCATGCATAATTTATCATACATGTCACTCTTGATTCATTTCCCTTCCCGGTACACAGCCAGAGGCCTTCATATAGAGTCATATTTTGTTCTAGTATTGAGTTGTAATCATTGAGTTGTAAATAAATAGAAGTGTGATGATCATAATTAATAGAGCATTGTCCTAAATAAAAAAAGGCCAAATAAAAAAGGCCCAAAAAGAAAAAAAAGGGACAATGCTACTATCCTCTTTTTCCACACTTGTGCTTCAAAGTAGCACCATGATCTTTATGATAGAGAGTCTCTTGTTTTGTCACTTTCATATACTAGTGGGAATTTTTTTATTATAGAACTTGGCTTGTATATTCCAACAATGGGCTTCTCAAATGCCCTAGGTCTTCGTGAGCAAGCAAGTTGGATGCACACCCACTTTGTTTCTTTTGTTGAGCTTTCATACATTTATAGCTCTAGTGCATCCGTTGCATGGCAATCTCTACTCCTTGCATTGACATCAATTGATGGGCATCTCCCTAGCCCGTTGATTAGCCGCGTCAATGTGAGACTTTTGCTTTTTTTGTCTTCTCCACATAACCCCCATCACATTATTCTATTCCACCCATAGTGCTATATCCATGGCTCCCGCTCATGTATTGCGTGAAAGTTTAATTTTTTTGAGATTACTGAAGTATAAAACAATTGCCTGGCTTGTGATCGGGGTTGTGCAAGATGAGAGCATTCTTGTGTGACGAAAATGGAGCATGACCAAACTATATGATTTTGTAGGGATGAACTTTCTTTTGCCATGTTATCTTGAGAAGACATGATTGCTTAGTTAGTATGCTTGAAGTATTATTGTTTTTATGTCAATATTAAACTTTTGTCTTCAATATTTTGGATCTGAATATTCATGCCACAATAAACAAAATTGCATTGAGAATTATGCTAGGTAGCATTCCACGTCAGAAATTCTGTTTTTATCATTTACCTACTCGAGGATGAGCGGGAATTAAGCTTGGGAATGCTTGATACGTCTCCAACGTATCTATAATTTTTTATTGTTCCATGCTATTATATTATCTATTTTGGATGTTAATGGGCTTATTTATACACTTTTATATTATTTTTGGGACTAACCTACTAACCCAAGGCCCGGTGCAAATTGCTGTTTTTTGCCTATTTCAGTGTTTCGCAGAAAAGGAAAATCAAACTGAATGGAACCTTTGGGAGAGTTCTTTTTGGACCAAATGTAATCCAGGGGACTTGGAGTAGACGTCCAGAATCAACGAGGAGGCCACGAGGCAGGGAGGCGCGCCTGTCCCCCTGGGCGCGCCCCCACCCTTGTGGCTCCACCGACCTACTTCTTCCTCCTATATATATCCACATACCCGAAAACATCCAGGAGCACCACGAAACCCTATTTCCACTGCCGCAACATTCTGTACCCAAGGGATCCCATCTTGGGGCCTTTTCCAGACCTCCGCCGAAGGGGGAACCGATCACGGAGGGCTTCTACATAAACACCATAGCCTCTCCGATGATGTGTGAGTAGTTTACCACAGACCTTCGGGTCCATAGTTATTAGCTAGATGGCTTCTTATCTCTCTTTGGATCTCAATACAATGTTCTCCCCGATCTTCTTGGAGATCTATTTTATGTAACTCTTTTTGCATTGTGTTTGTCGAGATCCGATGAATTGTGGGTTTATGATCAAGTTTATCTATGAACAATACTTGATTCTTCTCTGAAATCTTTTATGTATGATTTGTTATCTTTGCAAGTCTCTTCGAATTATCAGTTGGGTTTGGCCTACTAGATTGATCTTTCTTGAAATGGGATAAGTGCTTAGCTTTGGGTTCAATCTTGCGGTGTCCTTTCCCAGTGACAGCACGGGCGGCATGGCACGTATTGTATTGTTGCCATCGAGGATAAAAAGATGGGGTTTATATCATATTTCTTGAGTTTATTCCTCTATATCATGTGATGTAGGGTCGAACCCTATACGGCCGATCTTTCATGAAAGGAGCGGATCCCGCGAAGAACACGAGGTACACAAAGAGGGGAAAAAGGGAAAACACAAGAGGAAACACAAGAGGAACACTCAAACTAACAAGAACAAGTCACACATGGGCTAGATCCTCGAGTACATAAGGTAAGATACACGATCAACGATCAACTAGGGACGATACAAAAGGGTAACCGGTTCTTCTCCGTGAGGAGGTCTTGAGGTTCTTCCCTAAAGAGGGGTCTTGAATCCGCTTGGGGGATCTTCTCCGGTGGAGGCTCGAATCTCTGAGGAGAAGGTAACCAAGTGGATGAGCAAAGCTCTCACACAAAATATGAGCTAATCCTTTGCTAACCCTAGAAAGTTGTACAGGATGGAGTATATATTGTCTAGGGGGAGAAGGGATACATGGGCCTCGGCCCTTCACTGTGCACAGATAGGGGAGGCCGGATGTCTGGGCTAGTCGGGCTGGATTTCCGGGCTTTCAGGCGACGCCGGATGTCCAGGCTGGGGGGGGGGGCGGATGTCCGAGCTTGAGCGGTGGCATTTGTTGCTCTCAGGTTCGGAGGGGCCGGATTTCTGGGCCAGTTCTCTGATGTCCGGGGGCTCGGAAGGGGACGGATGTTCGGGCTGCCGGGGCCGGATGTCCGGGGCCCATAGCCTTCTGCGGCTGGGCTGCTGTAGAGGAAGACGCTCCAGGGGCCGGATGTCCGGGGCCTGGGAGATGCTCTTGGCTCCTTCCGTTGGTTCTCCTCATCCGTGGACTTGGGGACTTGTACATCTTCATGCGCATCTTCGGGAAGGCCCTCTTGGTGCCTAATCATGCACAACACCTCGGACTTAGGTAGTAGCCATGTCTCATGCATAGAAAGTGGATGTTCGGAGAGGAGTGAGTTCACCTTATATTCGATAGCTTTGGCTCGGGCTCATGTCATTGGTCCAAGTGGTGTCGTTGGAGGTGTCGGTGCGTCCATGGGGATGATCATGGGATGCTCCGCATCATCTCCCCTCCCTTGGGGAAGATTCGTCCTCGGATCGAAATGCTCATCACCATGGTAGGGCGAGAGATCTTTGATGTTGAAGATGTCGCTCACGGAGTACTTGTCACGAGGGATGTCGATCTTGTATGTGTTGTTGTTGTAACGTGCAAGCACCTTGAATGGTCCATTCGCGCGTGGTCAAAGTTTGGACTTGCGTTCTTGGGGAAATCGGTCCTTGTGAAGGTGTAGCCACACGAGGTCTCCAATGTTGAATATCATAGGGTGCTTGTTGACATTGAGCTTGGTCGCAAGGCATTGTACTTGGCGCTCGATGGTGTTTCTTGTATCTTCATGCACCTTCTTGAGATGGGTCGCGCGTGCACTTGCGTCCAAATTGATGCGCTCTTGGAGTGGTAGAGGGAGAATATCCAATGGTGACAAAGGGTTGAATCCGTAGACGACCTCGAAAGGGGACTTGCCGATTGTTGAGTGTCTTGCTTGGTTTTAGGCAAACTCGGCGATGGGTAGACACTCCTCCCACTCCTTGATGTTTTTCTTGATGAGTACTCGAAGGACAGCGGAGAGTGTGCGGTTTGTCACCTCCGTTTGGCCGTCGGTTTGAGGATGGTACGCCGTGGAGAAGAGTAGCTTGATTCCAAGCTTGGCGCATAGGGTCTTCCAAAAGTAGCTAAGGAACTTGACGTCGCCCCGAGATGATAGTCTTTGGCACACCATGGAGACGCAATATTTCCCTACAAAAGAGATTAGCAACATGTGAAGCATCGTCTGTCTTGTTGCAAGGAATAAAATGTGCCATTTTTGAGAAATGGTCCACAACGACAAATATGGAATCTTTCCCATTTCGAGTCCTAGACAAACCAAGTACAAAGTCCATGCTAATGTCTTCCCATGGTTGGTATGGAATTGGTAAAGGCATATAGAGGCCATGAGATTGAGCTTTGGACTTAGCTTTGCGACATGTAGTACATTGGTTGCTGAAACGATTGACGTCCGGAAACATCTTTGGCCAAAAGTAGCTCTTCGAGAGCATGGCGAACGTCTTGTCACGTCCGAAGTGTCCCATTAAGCCTCCTCCATTAGATTCCTGCAAAAGCAACAAACGAAGAGAGGACTCGGGGATGCAAAGTTTGTTAGCTCTCATAAGATAGCCGTCTTTGATGTAATATCGTTCCCAAGATGTATTCGACAAACACTTGGCATAAGGAGTAGAAAAAGTTGCATCATGCTCATACAAGTCTTTGATATGCTCGAAGCTAATGACATATAACTCAAGTTGCGTGACAAGCATGCATATGCGGGAAAGAGCATCCGCTACGATGTTTTCTTTACCCTTGATGTACTTGATGACATAGGGAAAAGACTCAATAAATTCACTCCACTTAGCATGACGCTTGTTCAACTTCGTTTGACCCTTAAGATACTTGAGGGTCTCATGGTCGGTATGAATGATAAACTCATGGGTATGAAGGTAATGTTCCCATTCATGCAAAACGCGGACTAAAGCATATAGCTCTTTGTCATAGATGGGATAATTGAGTTGCTCTCCGGAAAGTTTCTCACTAAAGTAAGCTATGGGGCGCTTCTCTTGCGTTAACACACCTCCTATGCCATTACCACTAGCATCACAATTAATTTCAAAAGGCTTGTCGAAGTTGGGTAAAGCAAGCACGGGAGCATGAGTAAGCAAATTCTTAAGCTCATTGAATGCGGTATCTTGGGATGGTCCCCAAATAAAAGGCGCATTCTTCTTGCTCAAAGCATGCAAAGGCGAAGCAATGGTGCTAAAATCCTTCACAAAGCGACGATAGAAACCCGCAAGGCCAAGAAAACTACGCACTTGATGCAAGTTGGTTGGTTGCGGCCAAGTCTTAATAGCATTGATCTTGGAGTCATCAACATGAACACCCTTAGAAGAAACAACAAAACCCAAGAAAACGAGCTTATCAACACCAAAAAGGCATTTCTCCATATTAGCATAGAGGCGCTCTTTTCTAAGAGTTTGCAAAACGGTGCGGACATGGGTGACATGCTCTTTGATAGATTTGCTAAACACAAGAATGTCATCAAAGTAGACCACAACAAATATACCGATGTAAGGGCAAAAGACATGATTCATGGGGCGCATAAAAGTGCCCGGTGCTTCCGAAAGACCCATAGGCATGACTAACCACTCATACAAACCAAACTTGGTTTTGAAGGCGGTTTTCCATTCATCACCCTCTTGTATGCGGATTTGATAGTAACCACTCTTAAGATCAATTTTGGAAAATAGAGTGGCACTGCTAAGCTCATCAAGCATATCATCTAGGCGTGGAATGGGATACCTATAGCGAATGGTGATAGCATTGATAGGTCTACAATCGGAGCACATGCGAAAACTACCATCATGTTTTGGCACAAGAATGACCGGAATGGCACAAGGTCTCAAACTTTCACGCACATGTCCATGGTCTATGAGATGCTTTACTTGCCTATGTATTTATTTTGTTTCGTCGGGGTTAACACGGTATGTAGCTTTGTTCGGAAGAGGTGCTCTGGGGATGAGGTCGATTCAGTGCTCAATGCCTCGTAGAGGAGGTAGACCAGGAGGTAGCTCATCGGGGAAAACATCTTGAAATTCCTGCAAAAGAGAAGACAACACTAGAGGAAGAGTGTGAGAATTGTTAGTTTGTGGTGCATTGTCCTTGCACACGAGGACGTAGTGTAGGACACTAGATGGGTTCTCACACACTTCTCTCATCTCACATTTGGTGGCAAATAGAACTAGGTTCTTGTTTTCGCTCATCGTGGAGGCACTCAATTTTGGCTTGTGGCTCTCACTCTCTTTTTGGTGGCTTGCTCTCTCACTATGATCTCCACGATGGGTGTCTTGCTTGTCGGCGATCGCTTGACTTGGCGACATTGGACGGAGGACGTACGCCTTGCTCTTCATCTTGAAGATGTAGTGGTTCGTTCGGCCGTTGTGGACGACTCCTCTATCGAATTGCCATGGCCGTCCAAGGAGAAGATGACAAACGGTCATTGGAACGACGTCGCACTCCAAGGTGTCTTCGTAGGCGCCGATTTTGAAAGAGACTTTTACTCGGTGCTCGACTTGGATGGTGCCGGAGTCACTAAGCCATTGCACTTTGTATGGATGTGGATGCTTCGTCTTGGGAAATTGGAGCTTGGAGCAAAGCTATTCGCTTGAGAGATTATGACAACTTCCCCCATCGATGATGACCTTGACGGATCGTCCATTGATGCCGGCCTTGGTGTGGAATATGTGGCATCGATGGTCTTCTTCTTGGTGATGTTGGAGAGTCAAGACTTTGGAGACAACAAGTGCGGGGCTTGAGTCTTCATCGCAAAAAACTTGTTCTTCTCCATTGTTCACTTGGCGGTGCATGGCGACTTGCTCAAGGGCTTCCATTTCGCCTTCACTCATGGAGTCATAAGTGCCATCGTCGTTGAAGACCATGGTTCGCTTGTTGGTGCACTCATAGGACTTGTGGCCTCGGCCTTCGCAAGTGAAACATTTGAAGGAACTCGTCTTGACAGTCTCATCGGTTGGGGTTGATGATGATGAAGCTCTCGGCTTGAAGTTGCTCGTAGGAGGATGGCTTGTAGTTGACGAAGCTTTCTTGGAAGTCGACTTGTCGATGTTGGAAGTATAAGGTCTTGTAGTCGGTGTTGGAGTCGTTGAAGCTTGGTTGTTGGAGAAGCCGTAGGACTTGGATGAGAACTTGGCATACTTGAAATCATCTTGCACTTGGCATCCCGCTTTGGTAGCTTGGTGCACTAGCTCGATGAGATTTGAGTATGGTTGGAAGTCGGCGATCTTCTTGATAGGATGATTGAGTCCATTCAAGAAATGTGCCATTGTTTGCTCATCATCTTCTGTGACATTGGCTCTTATCATTCCAATCTCCATCTCCTTGTAATATTCTTCAACACTCTTTGTTCCTTGCTTGAGTTGTTGGAGTTTCTTGAAGAGGTCACGGTTGTAGTAGGTAGGCACGAAGCGTGCTCTCATGACATCCTTCATTTGCGCCCAAGTAGTGATGGGTGGTTCACCTCTTGCCTCTCGGCGCTCTATGATTTGTTCCCACCAAATGAGGACATAGTCTTGGAACTCAAGGGATGCCATCGCGATCTTCTTCTCTTCTTCATAATTGTGCAAACGGAAGATCTTGTCAACCTTCAATGCCCATGAAAGGTACTCTTCGGGATCGTTGCTTCCGTTGAACTTGGGCATGGTGAACTTAAGTTTGCCATAACGTTTCTCTTCATTATGTTGGGGCCGGGGATGATGACGCCCATGTTGTTGATGATTGTGCAACTCGTGGTGCTCTTGGCGCGGAGGGTTGTTGTCTTCATGTTGTTCTTGTCGTGGAGGATCTCCATTGTCTTCATGCTCTTGATTGACTTGTTGTTCTTGGCGAGCTGTGGAGGAGCTTGTCGAGCTCGAGGAGGAACTTGACGATGCACGCGAGCTTGAAATCTTCGTTCTTGAATTTCTTCGCGAAGTGCTTCCTCTTGTTCATGGGCTTGTCGGCTTCGGTTGGCAACGGCTCGACTCGAATCGCGTAGAGATTGTTGTGCCGCAAGTGCTTGAGCGTCACGGAGTTGTTGTTCTTGACGTTGTGCCTCGGCATCTTGAGCACTTTGGTGTAGACACGCTCGCTCTTCCTCTTCATGTTGGCGTTGTCGTTGCCGTTCTCGGGCTAGCGCAAAGGCCTCTTGAGTTTAACGGTGTTAGGGCTCTTGAGAGTCGGTGTCGCGTAGCTGATTGAGGCTTGCTTGACGATTGGTGCGCGCGGCCTGGCGAAGAGTGTTCGATGTCGTTGTACTTGAGCCGGAGAGGGTGAAGTCGGAGTGGCGGCTTGAACGGCTCCTTCTTAAAGTGGAAGACAAACGGTTGAGCAACAAAGCACGAATTTCGTCCATCCTTGCGTCATTGTCTTGCTTGTGATCGTCGAGCTTGTGGTCAAAGTAGTCCCTTGTACGTTGCTCGGAAAGTCGCAAGTCGGCGGCAAGGTTGTCGATGCGTTCACTCATAGCTTGTTGCTCATGATGCAAAGCACGGTGTGCACCAAAGAGGTGACTCTTGGTGACGAAGGAGTTCATGTCGTCGTCTTGCTCCATGAAGAGTGGGTTGGTAGAAGTACTTGGCCTATCCATCACTCCAAGACAAATATGAGTGGTAGAAAGAGAAGAACGAGTACCAAATGTACCTTGACCGAAGTTGAAAGTGGATTGAGGATCACTCCAATGCAAGACAAGGAAATAGAACAATTGGTACTAGTTCTTGTCGGTTTCTCACACCTACACAAGTAAAAGCTTTTGGTGGAGCTTGGTTAGGATGGTGGCACAAAATTTGATGCAATTGTAAGTGAGCTTCAATAATTTTGGAAAAGATTCGCAAGATGCAATGCAACAAGTAGATCAAGCATATAAGGTACATGGAAACACACACGCAAAAACATAAGTGGAATTGTGCAACCAAGGGTGAGCCAAAATGTGGAATCCACAAAAATTCTCTTGTTGCACAACACTAGAGAGATGCTAGCACGATTGCACAATAGGCGGATACAAGAACTTGTGCACAACCTACTTAGCAAAAATGCAACGACTTCTATCCCAAATATTTCTTTATGCAAGGTGTTGTTATGATATGATTCAAGATGATCGAGTATGACAATCTTAATGTTGTAAGATGCTATGGTTCTTGCTTAAAAGCTCTTTGCTTATCTTTTCTCTTTGCTTAAAAGCTTGTTTGGCTCTTTGATGTTTGAGCTCTTTTCTCATGTAATGCTTGACGAACCAAGATAGCAAATGAGTATGCGATGACACTTTGTGACACAAGAGATGATACCAATATATGCAACAATGATGTATGTATGCTATGGGAAGTATGATCACTAATGTGCACAAGTCTCGTTGCCGGCAATAATCAATGTCTAGTCTCGATGGGTAAGCAATGCAAAGGAGTAAGGCTATGACGGCTATCAATGTAATGGCAAGAGTGATATGTCCAATACCAAGATGAGGTTACCAGTCTTGCTTCCGGTATGGTGTCAAAATGGTGGCACGAATACCAAGATGTAGTGGAGGTGGTCAGTGTTGATGACGATGTAGGACGGCAGTGATGATGTAGGACACGTCCGTGGCGAAGATGAGCGATGGTGATGTCGATGTCGAACCGTACCTAGATAGCTGAAACACAAAAGGATATAGTACCGCAACTCAAATTCTCAAACCTCGAAGTAGCAAATGTGTCGGAGAGCGAAACGGTCCAAAAATGGTTGGTTTATGCGGAAGTGGTGGAGGTATGTGGAAATGTATATGGTATATGGTGGGCACCGGAACAAAATTTGATGGAAATTGGCCGGAAAACGGGGCGGTGGATGGAGATGTTGCTGCAAGGGGTCGGATGTCCGGGTGGGAGGCCGGATGTCCGGGCTGGACGGGCCGGATGTCCGGGCTCTGGATTCGGGGACGAACGGGATGAACACCGCGAGGAGAGGTTAAATCCGGGAAAAATTCGGAGGAATTTGTGGATGGAAATTGGAGGGAAAAGGGTGGGAAGCTAGATCCACTCAAAACAAAGAAAATCCATGGATCCAAACCAACAAAATCTCAACACACCAACAAATCACCAAAAAAAATTGGGGTTATTTTTGGTGGGGATTTTTGAATTTAGGACGAAATCAACAAAATTAGGCTAGAAAACACAACGGGGAGGCTCCGAAATCGTGATCAACGTGGCTCATGATACCAAGATGATGTAGGGTGGAACCCTATACGGCCGATCTTTCACGAAAGGAGCGGATCGCGCGAAGAACACGAGGAACACAAAGAGGGGAACGAGGGAAAACACAAGGGGAAACACAAGAGGAACACTCAAACTAACAAGAACAAGTCACACATGGGCTAGATCCTCAAGTACATAAGGTAAGATACACAATCCATGATCAACTAGGGACGATACAAAAGGGTAACCGGTTATTCTCCGTGAGGAGGTCTTGAGGTTCTTCCCTAAAGAGGGGTCTTGAATCCGCTTGGGGGATCTTCTATGGTGGAGGCTCGAATCTCCGAGGAGAAGGTAACCAAGTGGATGAGCAAAGCTCTCATACAAAATATGAGCTAATCCTTTGCTAACCCTAGAAAGTTGTACAGGATGGAGTATATATATAGTCTAGGGGGAGAAGGGATACACGGGACTCGGCCCTTCACTGTGCGCAGACAGGGGAGGCCGGATGTCCGGGCTGGTCGGGCCGGATGTCCGGGCTTTCAGGCGACGCCGGATGTCCGGGCTGGGGAGCCGGATGTGCAGGCTGGAGCGGTGGCATTTGTTGCTCTCGGGTTCGGAGGGGCCGGATTTCCGGGCCGGTGGCCGGATGTCCGGGGGCTCGGAAGGGGCCGGATGTCCGGGCTGCCGGGGCCGGATATCTGGGGCGTGTAGCCTTCTACGGCTGGGCTGTTGTAGAGGAAGACGCTCCAGGGGCCGGATGTCCGGGGCCTGGGAGATACTCTTGGCTCCTTCCGTTGGTTCTCCTCATCCGTGGACTTGAGTACTTGTACATCTTCATGCGCATCTTCGGGAGGGCCCTCTTGGTGCCTAATCATGCACAACACCTCGGACTTAGGTATTAGCCATGTCGCATGCATAGAAAGTGGAAGTTCGGAGAGGAGTGAGTTCACCTTATCTTCGATAGGTTTGGCTCGAGCTCGTGTCATTGGTCCAAGTGGTGTCATTGGAGGTGTCGGTGCATCCATGGGGATGATCATGGGATGCTCCGCATCATCATGTCATCTTGCCTAATGCATTACTCTGTCCTTATGAACTTAATACTCTAGATGCATGCTGGATAGCGGTCGATGTGTGGAGTAATAGTAGTACATGCAGAATAGTTTCGGTCTACTTGTCGCGGACGTGATGCCTATATACATGATCATGCCTAGATATTCTCATAATTATTCACTTTTCTATCAACATCCCAAAATTCTAAATTTTGGAATGTTATAATAAATAGATAGATTTGAATTGTTTGTTTGTTTGTTGTGTGATTGATTGACTGAAAGTGAGTGAATTTGAAACTTTTTGAAAGTTAAATGAGAGGGAATAAAAGGACTTTCCCAAAATTTCATTTTTGCATTTATGTTCTCCATGAATTCAAATTCATTTCATCACAAAACCCTAGAGAAAAGATGACATGACTTCTTCCATTTATTTAAACATAAAGGGGTGTTCAAAATATTTGAATTTCATTTGAAAATATTTTTCAATTCAGAAACTTTAAGCAACTCAATGATTTTCATGAGAGAAGATAAAATGACTTCTTCAAAATATATGAAATATGAGTTGGGAGTTTAAAAGGATCAAATTCAAAGTCCTTTTGGAAATTATTTTCAATTTGGAGTTATTTGGGTTTTATTCAAATTATTTTTCTCCAAAAATAAAATATACGGAAAATAGGGTAACATGATTCCCTACAATAGAAAATTGGAGAGAAATTAATTTGAAATCATTTTGGTATTTCTAAAATGATTTTTATTGGGTTTTATTGTAGAGGTAGAACTATTTGAATTATCTGAATTTGTGTGAATTTTATTTAATGCTACGAAACTGTTCAGCTTGTAGGAAATCTTTTTCTGAAAATTTCGATATATTATATGCCTATGTCATATTTTTATTTTCTTTGCATTTATTTTATTTCTTCTCTCAGCAAAATCATTAACAAAAACCTTTCCCCGACTGGGCCGGCCCAGCCCAGCGCCAGGCCAAGCCCAGCCGCCACCACCCTCAACCCTGAGCTCGGGGCGGTTTCCCGAGTGAGCACGCACCGCCGCCGCAGTGCTCGACCTCGCCACCTCGCGCCTTGCCCCTCCCCCACGCAACCGCCTCCTCCTCCGCCTTTAAAAGGCGAGGGCGCCGCCCATGGATCCCGTTCCCACTGCCAGCTCGCCTCGCATCACCGCCACCGATGCCCGCATCTCGTCGCCGCCGCGCTGTTGCTCGCTGCTGCACGCCGCCACTCGTGCCTCTACTCGTCCGCGCTCGCCCGTTGCCGTCCCGCCGCAATCCGCCGCCGTCCCGCCTCGCCGTGCCATCGCCGGAGCCGCCGCTATCATCAATCGTCGCCGTCGGTTTTCTTGCCGAAACCGGCCGAACCGGTAATTAACCGCCCGGTCCGGTTTAATTTTATCTCTAGGTTTATTTGGTTTTCTTCTAAAGCTGGTTTTATTTATTAGTTAGGTCAATTAGTGAGCGTTCGCTAGTTTAGGATTTGTAGCGAACAGTTTTCGTCCTGTATGCCCCTGTAGCGAGCGTTCGCTCGATATGATTTTTCTTTTTGTTTTATTTTTCGCCAGGGACCCATTCGTGATAAATTTTCTTACAGATTAGTCCCTCTGCTTCAAACGATGAGATCTTTTTACCCGTTTATCCAAATCCAATGAAACCAATGCTCACGTCTTTGTTATGATCTCCTCTATCCAGTAAGACAACTTAAACATGTTTTTGAAATTTTAAAATTTGAATTAGATCAGATTTAGATTCAAACTTCGTTTGATCATAACTTGAGTTTCGTAGCTCCGTTTGAGTTGATTCTTTTTGCAAATCGAAGCTCTTGACCTAAACTTTCTGATAAGGCTAAACACACATAATTTTGGTACTGTTAGAAATTGTTTTATGTTGCAAGAGTTATTTGCTTGGTTTTGATGCTTTCCGAATTGTTCTTCGTTCTTTCTGATCTTTTGAGTGATTGCTTATGTGTGGTTATTATTGATTGCTTACAATAGATTGACCGGAGTGTGACGAGTAGAACTATCAAGAGTTATGAATGCGAATCATCTTCATCAACATTGCAGGCAAGTTCACACTTTGATCATATCTCTTTCATACCCAGTTTTAATGCATTAGTTTCACCCTCAAACATTGCATGGTTAGGAATTGATAACATGTGGGTATTGGGAAGTAGTTGATGATGTAGGAACCTATTGCCTTGCATTCAAACCTTGGGTGTTACTATTATGTGATGCTTATATTGCCATGCTATGCTCGTAGATGTGGATTGGGTTTGAGTGTATCCATGACAGATGTGAGATTGTTAATTAATGGTTCAACTTAAGGTGGCAACTTGAATACACATCTGGGTGGATTGACGCACCTGGAGTACCCAGTGTTGCCTGTATTTTTGGAAATCCGGGGGTTCCGTGTGATTTTCCTATGGAGCACCACCCAGGCTCAAAGGGATCATAAGATTATTCGTACTAGAAACTTCCGTGTGCAGCCACAAGCTATTATGGGCTCTAGCATAGTTGAGTAAGTTACGTGAAGCTCTTGAAGAGGTGGATCAGCAGGTAGTGGGTTGTAGGTTTGGTATGGTCTGCCCGTAGTAGAGAGTTAATGTTGCTGAAAGACTCTGTCTCGGTCATCCGTTTCTCAAACACCATGTAGTGCGAGAAATCCAACGAAGGAGATTGAGTCTTGTGGGGAAAAGTGCGCAAACCTCTGCAGATTGTACAAACTAATCATGGTTAGCCGTGTCCCCGGTTATGGACATCTTGAGTATCTGGTACTTGGATTATCATATTGATCTCATCACGTTACTTAAATAATTTGTTGGGTTATTGATGTTAATTTGGGATTGAGTTGGAGGAACCTTCTCAATATTTTCAAACAACTTTGTAGTTAAATAAATTATATTCCTTTGCAGTAGGGAAAAAATGGCTTTTCGCAAAAACATTATAACCATAGAGCTTTTCCACCGGCCATATATGCATGTAGTGATAGCTATTATTCATCATTACCCTCTAGTGTGAATTTGCTAGTACATTCAATGTACTGACCCTTTGTGGCTGCAATGTCTCATGTTGCAGGATTATCTTACGAAGAGTAAGTGATACGTTAGGGTTACGATTTCTACACTCAACTTTGCCGTTGGTGTTGATGGGAATCCACAACCTTGTTGTTACTTCCGCTATTTTGGATTGAGGTAATAGTATTTACGTTACTTTATACATGTGATTTACCTCTGTTATAAATCCTCGAGTGCTGTGTGTGTCAGCATACCGATCCAGGGATGACACTTAAGCACAGAGACTTGACCGTCTGAGGTCGGGTCACTACATATCAATTGCTCGATAGTAATTTGTTCACCACCATAATACTTGTGCTATCTTGAGAGAAGCCAGTAGTGAAACCTATGGCCCTATCTTTTATCATATAAGTTTCCAATCTACTTTATTTTGCAATCTTTACTTTCAATCTATATCATAAAAATACCAAAAACATTTATCTTATTATCTCTATCAGATCTCACTCTCGTAAGTGACCGTGAAGGGATTGACAACCCCTTTATCGCGTTGGTTGCGAGGTTCTTATTTGTTTGTGTAGGTATGAGGGACTTGCGTGTAGTCTCCTACTGGAATGATACCTTGGTTCTCGAAAACTGAGGGAAATACTTACGCTACTTTACTGTATCACCCTTTCCTCTTCAAGATAAAACCAACGCAGTGCTCAACAGGTAGCGGTGAGCCGTCAACCGCCACCACCAGGGCCAGCATGACTTGGCAGGGCGAACGAAGGTGCGGCCTATGAGGAAGCCTGCTGGGGTCCAGCTACAAGGCTGTTGGATTAGCCGGAAGCACCACCTCCACCCCTGCTCCCAACTCCCCGGCAAATCATCTAACTGGAGAAGAGGTGCAGATGAAGATGGTGCTGCCGCTGCCTGACGATGACAGTGCCGCTGATGCTCGGCCGGTCTCAGATTCGTCGCCCTCCCAGTCGGTGTCGTCATCGCCATCACTGTCCTCCTCGTCACTATCGCTTGAGGAGGAGCTTTCGTCGATGGCCAGGCTCTCCGCATAGCACCCAAAGCGAGCAGCCGAGATCCCAAAAACCTAGACTGAAAGGAAAACATCCTACATTAACTTAAAATGGAGACGTGCCCTTCCGACAAGCTATGGGCGCAAGCAAAAGTCTTCCAGCCTTGACGGAAGTACATGACATGAGGGGTGGGGAAATCTACATCCACATGTATACTACCATTCCCACAGCCCCTCATGTGCAGTCTCAACGCTCGCAGCAGCTCGAGCTCGATCGCCCTTGCAAATGGGGTAGGGAGGCGGAAACGGCCATGCGGAGGTTTATACAGCCTGATGACGAACTCCAAGGGCTAACCTCCGACGTCGCCTTCCATTGGGGGAGGAGCATCCGGAGCGGGCGCGATCGAGGTGCTGCCCCGTCGCCCTCGGCCACAGGCACCATGACAACCTCGTCCACGCCCCCTTCTGCCTGCTCTCACCGCGGGTTTAGCCCCCACATTAACAGAGCAAGGAGGGATGCGCTGTCAAGCAAAATTTCTCATAACCATTTGGGCAACACCCGATCCCCGACCTCTTGCCATGATAAGCAGAGGCTATGGAATGAATTGAGGGAGGAGGATGTGCGGAAGAGCGTCTCGCCCCACGTTGATAACCCACAAGTATAGGGGATCGGAACAGTTTTCAAGGGTAGAGTATTTAACCCAAATTTATGGATTCGACACAAGGGGAGCCAAAGAATATTCTCAAGTATTAGCAGCTGAGTTGTCAATTCAACCACACCTGGAAACTTAGTATCTGCAACAAAGTGTTTAGTAGCAAAGTAATATGATAGTAGTGGTAGCGGTAGCAAAAGGTAACGGTAGCAAAAGTAATGTTTTTGGTATTTTGTAGTGATGATAGCAATAGCAATGTAAAAGTAAATAAGCGAAGAACAGTATATGGAAAGCTCGTAGGCAATGGATCGATGATGGAGAATTATGCCGGATGCGGTTCATCATGTAACAGTCCTAACCTAGGGTGACACAGAACTAGCTCTGATTCATCAATGTAATGTAGGCATGTATTCCGAATGTAGTCATACGTGCTTATGGAAAAGAACTTGCATGACATCTTTTGTCCTACCCTCCCATGGTAGCGGGGTCCTAACGGAAACTAAGGGATATTAAGGCCTCCTTTTAATAGAGTACCGGAACAAAGCATTAGCACATAGTGAATATCTGAACTCCTCAAACTATGGTCATCACCGGTAAGTATCCCGATTATTGTCACTTTGGGGTTAACGGATCATAACACATAATATGTGACTATAGACTTGCAAGTTAGGATCAAGAACTCTCATATATTGATGAAAACATAATAGGTTCAGATCTGAAATCATGGCACTCGGGCCATAGTGACAGGCATTAAGCATAGCAAAGTCATAGCAACATCAATCTTAGAACATAGTGGATACTAGGGATCAAACCCTAACAAAACTAACTCGATTCCATGATAGATCTTATCCAACCCATCACCGTCCAGCAAGCCTACGATGGAATTACTCACGCATGTCGGTGAGCATCATGAAATTGGTGATGGAGGATGGTTGATGATGACAGATTGCTTTCTCCGGAGCCCCGTACGGACTCTAGATCAGCCCTCCCGAGAGGTTTTAGGGCTTGGCGGCGGCTCCGTATCGTAAAACACGATGAATCCTTCTCTCTGATTTTTTTCTCCCCGAAACCAAATATATAGAGTTGGAGTTGAGGTCGGAGGAGCTCCAGAGGGCCCACGAGGTAGGGGGCACGCCCCCCACCCTCATGGACAGGTGGTGAGCCCCCTGGCCTTCATCTTTTGCAAGGATTTTTTATTATTTCTGAAAAGTTGTTTCATGAAGTTTCAGGTCATTGCGAGAACTTTTGTTTCTGCACATAAATAACACCATGGTAATTCTTCTGAAAACAGCATCAGTCCGGGTTAGTTCCATTCAAATCATGCAATTTAGAGTCCAAAACAAGGGCAAAAATGTTTGGAAAAGTAGATATGACGGAGACATATCAACTCCCCCAAGCTTAAACCTTTGCTTGTCCTCAAGCAATTCAGTTGATAAACTGAAAGTGATAAAGAAATACTTTTACAAACTCTGTTTGCTCTTGTTGTTGTAAATATGTAAAGCCAACATTCAAGTTTTCAGCAAAGATTATGACTAACCACATTCACAATAACGCTTAGGTCTCAAGTTTACTCATATTAATGGCATAATCAACTAGCGAGCAATAATAATAAATCTCGGATGACAACACTTTCTCAAAACAATCATAATATGATATAACAAGATGGTATCTTGCTAGCCCTTTCTGAGACCGCAAAACATAAATGCAGAGCACCTTTAAAGATCAAGGGCTGACTAGACATTGTAATTCATGGTAAAAGAGACCCAGTCAAGTCATACTCAATATAAACTAATAGTAATGAATGCAAATGACAGCGGTGCTCCCCAACTGGTGATTTTAATAAGAAAATGATGACTCAACATGAAAGTAAATAGATAGGCCCTTCGTAGAGGGAAGCAGGGATTTGTAGAGGTGCCAGAGCTCGGTTTTGAAATAGAGGTGAATAGTATTTTGAGCGGTATACTTTCATTGTCAACATAACAACCAAGAGATGGCGATATCTTCCATGCTACACACATTATAGGAGGTTCCCAAACAAAATGGTAAAGTTTATGCTCCCCCTTCCACCAACAAGCATCAATCCATGGCTTGCTCATAACAAAGGAGTGCCTCCAACTAACAAGAGTCCCAGGGGGAGTTTTGTTTGCAATTATTTTGATTTGAGTTGCATAAAGCATGGGACTAGGCATCCCGGTGACCAGCCATTTTCTCGTGAGTGAGGAGCGGAGTCCACTCCTCTTGAGAATAACCCGCCTAACATGGAAGATACGGACAGCCCTAGTTGATACATGAGCTATTCAAGCATACAAAACAAGATATTTATTTGAAGGTTTAGAGTTTGGCACTTACAAATTTACTTGGAACGTCAGGTAGATACCGTATATAGGTAGGTATGGTGGACTCATATGGAATAACTTTGGCGTTTATGGAGTTGGATGCACAAGCAGTATTCCCGCTTAGTACAGGTGAAGGCTAGCAAAAGACTAGGAAGCGACCAGCTAGAGAGCGACAACAGTCATGAACAAGCATTAAAATTAATCAACACCGAATGCAAGCATGAGTAGGATATAATCCACCATGAACATAAATATCGTGAAAGCTATGTTGATTTTGTTTCAACTAAATGCGTGAACATGCGCCAAGTCAAGTCACTTAAATCATTCAGAGGAGGATACCGCCCTATCATACCACATCACAACCATTTTAATAGCATGTTGGCACACAAGGTAAACCATTATAAGCTCCTAGCTAATCAAGCATGGCACAAGAACTATGATCTCTAGTTGTCATTGCAAACATGTTTATTCATAATAGGCTGAATCAGGAATGATGAACTAATCATATTTACAAAAACAAGAGAGGTCGAGTTCATACCAGCTTTTCTCATCTCAATAAGTTCATCATATAATCATCATTATTTCCTTTCACTTGCATGACCGAACGATGTGGATAATAATAATAGTGCACGTGCATTGGACTAAGGTGGAATCTGCAAGCATTCAATAAACAGGAAAAGACAAGGCAATATGGGCTCTTTTGTCAGATCAACAATAATGCTTATAAGAGCCACTTCAACAATTTAATCATGGTCTTCTCCCATCGACCCCTAAAGAAAAGAAATAAAACTATTTACATGGGAAAGCTCCCAACAACCAAAAGAAGAACAGGAAATCTTTTTGGATTTTCTTTTTAATTACTACTACAAGCATGGAAAGTAAACTAATTAAAAGCTACAACTAATTATTTTTGTTTTTCTTAAGGTTTATCAAACACACAAGAAGAAAGCATAATAAGGAAATAAACTAGCATGGATGATACAAGGAAAAAGTATGAGCACCGACATCTAGCAATTAGTGTGTGAACATAAATGTAATGTCGGTGAGAAATACGTATTCCCCCAAGCTTAGGCTTTTGGCCTAAGTCGGTCTATGGACATGGCTGGCCTGGCGGATATCCATAGTAAAAGTTGGGGTCGTACTGTGATGAAGAAGACTCCGATTGCCACTGGTTGGCAATCATCTTCGGATCCCACTGGTAATTAGATTGTCGTGGAGGATCAACTTGTGGTTCCGGCTCTGGCTCTGCGGCTGATGTAGGGTTCTGATAAGCGTGAATAGCCTCTAACGGAACAAGGTACTAGCCTGCAGATAAATCAAACAAGGAAGGAGCGGGCAGGGTAATAGTCTCAGGATGATGTTTATCAAAGAACAATTTGTATTTAAGCTCTCCTTCCCTATTCTTAACAATAAAATCATGTGCCACCATACTCTTATAATCTAAATAAACATGAGGCAACACTTTTTCTTCCTTCTCATAATGCCTAATAGGTATGTTAAAATGTGCAGCTAGGCGTGAAGCATAGATGCCTCCAAAGATGGGGCCCTTTGTACGGTTTAGACTTAACCATTTAGCAATAATGCTGCCCATACTAACAGAGTTATCACTGAATAAACCGTGGAGCAAAATAATAATATCGGGAACACTAAGGTTTCCACAGTTTCCACGACCAATTAAGCAATGACTAGCAAATAATGCAAAATAGCGTAAGACAGGAAAATGTATGCTAGTGATTCGTGCATCGGAAACCTTCCTCGTTTCCCCTACAGTGATGATATCAATAAACCCATTCACATCGCTGCGACGTGGTTCCTCTATCGTGCCCTCGAAAGGGACCAAACAAACCCGACAAAAATCATAAAGTGACATCTCCTTATGCTCATCATATAAATAAAACTCCACCGTAGGTGGTGAGCTCCTAGAATGGAATTGAAAGTTTTGCACAAAGATATTTGTGAGTAGGAGACACTGATCGTGTTGGTCATGGAGGAAAGCGGTGAGGCCTGCATTCTTAGCCAATTCATAAAAATCTTCATAAATCCCGGCTGCTCTCAAGAAATCATCGGAAGGCCATTCACACGACCGAACCTCCGCGGTGCGAGGCAGATTATACTTGGGCGTTTGTGCCTTTTCCTTCGAGCCTCGGCTCGATGAGCCCCTCAAAAGTCTCTTCATTATTTTCTAAAAAATTCTGAAAATTTTAGTAACTTCAAAATAAAAGTAAACCAAACTCAATAATATTGATAGCAACTACTCCTACAAGTGCATAGGGCCTATGTCATGCATCAAAACTACTTTTGACCATATAAATTTGACATGCAAGCTCAAGAACAGGGTCACCTAAGCAGCAAAAAATTGCAATGAATAAAAAACTAGACCAAAAACTAATTGGACCAATGGAGGAGTCACATACCAAGGAACAATCTCCCCAAGCAGTTTTGTGAGAGGTGCTTTGAGCAAGGAGATCGAAAATGGCAGCAAGATGAGCTAGAACTCGTGCTTGAGCTGGATATTCGCGTTTGTGGGAGGAAGAAGAAGTGTGTGGGTGCAAGGATAAGTGGAGGAGGGCCACCGTGGGCCCATGAGGCAGGGGGCGCGCCCTGGGGGTAGGGCGCGCCCTCCACCCTCATGGCCAGGTGGATGACCCCCCTGCTGTGTTCTCAGTGCCAAATATTCTCAAATATTCCAGAAAAAATCATATTTAAATTTCAGGGCATTTGGAGAACTTTTATTTTCGGGGTATTTTTATGTTGCACGGATAATCAGATAACAGACAGTAAAATCCTATTTTTATTTTATTTTATATAAATAACAGAAAGTAAAAGGAGGGTACAGAAGGTTGTGCCTTCTAGTTCCATCCATCTCATGCTCATCAAAAGGAATCCACTAACAAGGTTGATCAGGTCTTGTTAACAAACTCATTCCGAATAACATGGAACCAGAGAAATTTCGAATAACACTATGTTACCTCGACGGGGATATGCACATCCCCAATAATAAGAATATCATATTTCTTCTTGACAGTAGGAAGAGGAAATTCAAAACCTCCAAATATAATCAATGGAATTTTTCCAATAGAGTTGATACTATGAACTTGAGGTTGTTTCCTCGGAAAGTGTACCGTATGCTTATTACCATTAACATGAAAAGTGACGTTGCCTTTAGTGCAATCAATAACAGCCCCTGCAGTATTCAAAAAGGGTCTTCCAAGAATAATAGACATACTATCGTCCTCGGGAATATCAAGAATAACAAAGTCCGTTAAAATAGTAACGTTTGCAACTACAACAGGCACATCCTCACAAATACCGACAGGTATAGCAGTTGATTTATCAGCCATTTGCAAAGATATTTTAGTAGGTGTCAACTTATTCAAATCAACTCTACGATATAAAGAGATAGGCATAATACTAACACCAGCTCCAAGATCACATAAAGTAGTTTTGACATAGTTTCTTTTAATGGAGCATGGTATAGTAGGTACTCCTGGATCTCCAAGTTTCTTTGGTATTCCACCCTTAAAAGTATAATTAGTAAGCATGGTGGAAATTTCAGCTTCTGGTATTTTTCTTTTATTTGTAACAATATCTTTCATATACTTAGCATAAGGATTCATTTTGAGCATATCAGTTAATCACATACGCAAAAAGATAGGTCTAATCATTTCAACAAAGCGCTCAAAATCTTGGATGGTTTGGGAGGAAAAGGCATGGGTTTCTGAACCCATGGTTCTCTTTCTTTACTGTGTTTCCTAGCAACAAAGTCTATCATAACTTTGATTCTTTGATTGTGGGTTATCAAGATCAACATTAGGTTCAATTTCTATATCATTATCATTACTAGGTTGAGCATCATCATGAACATTATCATTAACATTATGACTAGTTTCAGGTTCATTACCAAATTGTGTTTCAGCATCAGAAATAGAAATATCATTTGGATTCTCAGGTGTTTCAGTAATAAGTTCACTAGAAGCATGCAGAGTCCTATCATTTTTCGTTTTCTTCCTTTCTTCCTTTTTCGTTTTCTTCCTTTTCGTTTTCTTGCTCAATTCTCTTAGGGTGGCCTTCAGGATACAAAGGTTCTTGAGTCATTCTACCACCTCTAGTCATAACTCTAACAGCATTATCATTATTCGTACTATTCAATTCATTGAGAAAATCATTTTGAGCTTTAAGTACTTGTTCTACTTGAGTGGTAACCATAGAAGCATGTTTACTAATAATTTTAAGTTCACCTTTGACATTAGCCATATAATAACCCAAGTGTTCAACCATATTTGAATTGTATTTCAATTGTCTACCAAAATAAGCATTAAAATCTTCTTGCTTAGCCATAAATTTATCAAACTCATCTAAGCATGGGCTAGCAAACTTAGTAAATGGGATTTCAACTTTATCATATCTATAGAGAGAATTTACCTTTACTACCTGTGTCAGGTTATTAAGACCATGAGTTTCTTCAATAGGTAGAGGATTAAGATCATATGTTTCTTCAACAGGTGGTAAATTAAGACCATGTATTTCTTCAATAGGAGGTAAATTCTTAACATCTTCAGCTTTAATACCTTTTTCTTTCATAGATTTCTTTGCCTCTTGCATATCTTTAGGACTGAGAAATAGAATACCCCTCTTCTTCAGAGTTGGTTTAGGAATAGGTTCAGGAATTGGCTCCGGAGGTGTCCAATTACTTTCATTTGTCAACATATTATTCAATAGAATTTCAACTTCATCTGGTGTTCTTTCCCTGAAAACAGAACCAGCACAACTATCTAGGTAATTGTTGGCGTTCTGGGAAAGGGGGTCCCCAGACTTGCCTGCCTGCGGCGTGGCTCAGAGGGGGGCCCAGCACGGCCCATCTTCAACAACACAGACCCAAGACCCTCGCGAGGGCCAAGCCTCGCGGGGCGGATGACGCGGAGCTTCCTCAGGCACGGCCTCATCAGGCTGGCTCGCGAGGAGGAGGAGAGATCAAGGCGGGGTACCTCACGAGGTGCCCGTGACGCAAGCCATGACGACCAAGGGTGCCAGGCGGGTGCCAACCCACGCAGTGTCCTCCTTTCCTCTTTGGTGCAAAGGGGGCAAGCGCAGCCGCGGAGTACCGAGGCATCATGCAAAGGTTGCCATTTCGGTGCAACAAGACCAGGACCAGGAGGACTGCAAGACGGGGGTCATTTTGGAGCCCCAAGACGGCGTCACCACCAGAGCTTTGTGCAGGCGAAGACTGCTTTTGTCAGGATAGCTGGTACTAGCTACCCCCCTTCAAATTAGCCCGCCATTGTTGGCTCCCTTCCCGCTCGATATTTGGGAAAAGGACCAGGGCCTCTATAAATAGGACTAGACCCCCAGGGGAGGGGTGCATCAACAATCGGAGAGAGAGAGAGAGAAGGGTGACTGAACTCCTCCCAGCAGTTCATCGCCCCAGCCAAGAACAGACCCTCGCAAGGCTGTTCTTCCTTGTATTGTTCATCATCATCAGCCCAAGAGGCAATCCACCATGCCACACACTGGAGTAGGGTATTACACCACAACGGTGGCCCGAACCAGTATAAACCATGTGTCTCTCGTGTTGTTCTTTCCATAGCTTAGATCTTAGCGAGGCGGAGGGGTGCAGGTAGGTAGGAGGCGAAATCTCTGCACGCAACCCAGTGTTCGAACCTCAAGGGTCTGCCGGAACCCGAAATCCAACATTTGGCGCGCCAGGTAGGGGTGCACCGGAGTTTTCTCTTCTGCCACCACCACGGCCTGCCTCGCGATGAGTAGCGCGTTGCCCGCTCCGGCCGCTGGCGCCAGCACAGGGGGCCAGGGGGCTCCGAGCCCTGGCCCCAGCCCTGCAACGGGTACGATGGCCAGACAAGTTCAAGCCGACGACGCCGCCGCGCTATGGCGGCGGGACGGATCCGCTGGCCTTCTTGCTGGCGAGCGAGGAGGCCCTCCTCGAAGCTGGAGGTGACGATAGGGTCATGGCCAACTGGCTCCCCATGGCCCTCACCGGCGCTCCGCGCACATGGCTGCTCCATGTGCCGGCAGCCTCCGTGGCCTCTTGGGAAGAGCCCCGTAGCCTTTTCCCCGCCCATCGCGCTACACCGCCGCCTACAAGTCACCACGTCAAGCCGTTCATCCGTCGGGTCAGCGCCGCTTCCACGCGGCAGGGGGCTCTCCCGGACCGAGCGGCGCCCAGGGCCGGCCTGACCTTCAGCTCGGAGGACCACCCCTCCAACTCGGCCTGCTCGGGTGCGCTCCCCATGCTGTGCACCCCCACCATCTGCCAGGTGGCCGTCACCAGAACTCTCATCGATGGTGGTGCGGGCCTCAGCGTGCTCTCGGTCGAGGCCTTCAACCTCCTCTGCATACCCCTGGAACGGCTGCAACCCAGACGGCCCTTCTCAGGCGTTGGGGGCGTATCATCCCGCTCCTTGGGACAGATCTGGCTCCCAGTAACCTTCGGCACATACAACAACTTCCGCATGGAGCTGGTCGACTTCGACATTGCCCCCATCGGCCTCCCCTACAACGCCATCCTCGGCTACCCAGCGTTGGCCCAGTTCATGGCCATGACGCACCCGGCATACAACCTCATGAAGATGCCCGGGAGCAGCGGTGTCCTCACCGTGCACGGGGACACCGGAGACGCGCTGCGGGTGCTCAAGCTCGCCTTCAAGACGGCAGCGTTGGCACAGCCCGCCGACTTGGAGACCCCCGAGCCCAAGGGGGCTGCACCTGCCAAGAAGAAACAG